>NW_027650552.1:0-66195 GCF_965287045.1 Carcharhinus amblyrhynchos | reverse complement strand
GTGAAACACCCGGTGAGTACCTGATAATTTAAAGCCTGCTATCCACTCCCTTTGAATTCTTAAAGCGGTAAACACAAAAAGCCAGCGAAAATGCTTTTAAATGATTTGAACAGTTCTACAAGGTAGGTTCTTACTACACACTAAAAAGCCCACGAAAATGCTTTAAACTTATTAAACAGGTTTTAAACAGGTAATTTCTTACCTGACTCTCTACTCCTTCACTCGCCTGCTCCAGCAAACAATGGAAGAGTCTGCAGAGGGATCTAGATAGGCTGGGCGAATGGGCCAGGAACTGGCAAATGGAATTTAATGTTGGCAAATGTGAGGTTGTCCACTTTGGTAGGAATAATGGTAGGAAGGACTATTACTTACGTGGCGAGAAACTGCAGCAGGCGACGGTGCAGAGGGACCTCGGGGTCCTTGTGCATGAGTCGCAAAAACCCAGCCTGCAGGTGCAGCAGGTGGTCAGGAAGGCGAATGGGATGCTGGCCTTCATAGCGAGGGGGATTGAATATGAAAGTAGGGAGGTCTTGCTGCAGCTGTATAGGGCATTGGTGAGGCCGCAGCTGGAGTACTGTGTGCAGTTTTGGTCACCGCACTTACGCGAGGATATTTTGGCCTTGGAGGGAGTGCAGAGGAGGTTTACTAGGCTGATGCCGGAGTTGAGGGGGTTGAGTTATGAGGAGAGGCTGAATAAACCAGGCTTGTACTCGTTAGAGTTTAGAAGACTGAGGGGAGATCTCATTGAGACGTATAAGATGATGAATGGGATGGTTAAGATAGAGGTGGAGAGGCTCTTCCCACTCAGAAAGGACAGTAGGACTAGGGGGCACAGCCTCAGGATAAAGGGGGGGGGCGGTTTAGAACGGAGTTGAGGAGGAACTTCTTCACTCAAAGGGTGGTGAATCTCTGGAATTCTCTGCCCGTTGAAGTGGTGGAGGCTACCTCGCTAAATATTTTTAAGACGCGGGTTGATGGGTTTTTGATAAGCGAGGGGATTAAGGGTTATGGGGAGAGGGCGGGAAAGTGGAACTGAGCCACGACAGATCAGCCATGATCTTATTGAATGGCGGGGCAGGCTCGAAGGGCCAGATGGCCTACTCCTGCTCCTATTTCTTATGTTCTTATGAAACACACTCTCGGGAGCCGTGGCTCCTGGATGTTTTGCTACCTCCAGCGTTACCATAGGCCAGAGGTTGGGCTGTACCAATCTGAATTGAGGCAGGGGTTTGACAGGACAGTACCAATTTGGTGTTTGCACTGATTTTGTTCTGGGACCAGCTCTTAGTAGTTACCACGGGCGCCGTCCATTCGGGGAAGAGTGAGACTGGACACGACAGGTCAGACAGAAAAACAAAAAAATTACAAACACCGCCTGACCGGTGTGCTGTCCCCCCCCACAAAAAACTCGAGTGACCGTCATAACTTAACGAATCAACATACTTTATTTATCCCTCACCATTATTATTCTTGAATTTTTCTTTTTTTTTGTTCTTTTTGTATTTTATCATAGTTTAATTTTTCTCTTGTCTTTAATCTTCACTGATTTCCTCTCAGTGATGGTGCCTCTCACACTCGTAGGCCCGCACTCTGGCACCAAGGCCCTGTCGCCCCAGCTGGGCTTTAGGCTGTTGCGCTGGATTCCTCATCGCTGGAAGTTTGGAACGTTTCTGGAATTAGTGCTGGAGAGAGTCTGGATATCTGCTGGGCGAACGTTCGGTATCTCTCAGTATTGAGGAATTTCATGAGGCAGTTGTTAGGTTTGAGTCTCTCGTGCCCAGCTTGATGCCAAGATACTCAGGGTCAAGGCCTCCCGTTAACCTCCTGATCTCCGGTCCAAGAAGGTCATATTTCCACCTTTTCTGTTCCCACGTTATTTCAATTGCCTTGTATTTGTATTGTACTGTGACATCGACCACCTCAACCCGCAGGTCATTTTTTTAAGTGTGATATCGGGTTTCCATAGGGAGTTTTCCTTGGCTGCCAGTCTTGAGAACTTCCAGACACCTGACGAAGGGACAGGCTGTCCTGAAAGCTTGTGGCTTTTGCTACAAATAAACTGTTTGGACTTTAAGCTGGTGTTGTGGGATTACTTTCTGTTTTGCCAGTCTTGACTCCAGGTGGAATGTACTTGTCCAAGTATCAGTGCAGTTGGTTTAACGTCTTGTTATGGCGTTTTATTCTCGTGCTTTTAATGAAGGGGCAGTAGCCAGAGATGTGTGCGAGGGTCTCGATGGGTGACAGGGTGGCACAGTGGTTAGCACTGCTGCCTAACACCTTAAGGGACCTGGGTTCGACTCCCGGCTTGGGTCACTGCCTGTGTGGGGTTGGCATGTTCTCCCCATATCGGTGTGGGTTTCCTCCAGGTGCCCCGGTTCCCTCCCACAGTCCAAAGATGTTCAGGTTAGGGTGGATTGGCTATGCTAAATTGCCCCTTAGTGTCCCAGGATGTGTAGGTTAGAGGGACGAGTGGGGTTACGGGGATGGGGTCTGGATGGGATTGTTGTCAGTGTGGACCCGATGGGCTGAATGAACACAGAAGAACAAAGAATGGCCTCCCCCTGCACTGTAGGCATCCTATGTTGATAGCCCAGGATGATTTTAATTGGAAAACTGGTTTGATCCAGGTGCTTGATATTGTTTCTGTCGGAATGAATTCCTGCCCCATGCCTTTTTTAGCCTTTGCTTGTTTACGAATCCCAGCTCTTGACACGCTGTATACCTGTCTGGTGGCTTTAGTGGCCTGGAGTCTTGATCGCAGAGTGCTGCCTGGATCAGATCAGTGGGGTCCATTCCCGTTTCGTTGCAACTTTGTGCATCAGTTGGAAATCTCCGGTTTACATAGAACAGTACAGCACAGTACAGGCCCTCGATGTTGTGCCGAGCTATGTCCAAACCCAAGATCGAGCTATCCCACTCCCTATCATTCTGGAGTGCTCCATGTGCCTATCCAATAACCGCTTGGAAGTTCCTAAAGTGTCCGACTCCACTATCACAGCAGGCAGTACATTCCACACCCCAACCACTCTCTGAGTAAAGAATCTACCTCGGACATCCCTCCTATATCTCCCACCATCAACCTTATAGTTATGCCCCCGGTAACTGAGGAAATAGTCTCTGCACGTCCACTCTATCCCCCTCATCATCTTATAAACCTCTAAGTCGCCTCTCATCCTCCTCCGTTCTAAAGAGAAAAGCCCCAGCTCCCTCAACCTTTCCTCATGAGACCTACCCTCCAAACCAGGCAGCATCCTGGTAAATCTCCTCTGCACTCTCTCCAATGCTTCCACATCCTTCTTATAATGAGGTGACCAGAACTGAACACAATATTCCAAATGTGGTCTCACCAAGGTCCGGTATAGTTGCAGCATAACCCCACGGCTCTTAAACTCAAACCCCCTGTGAATATATCCTTCAGGATTTTGAGCTCTCGCAGTCCCTCGATGGTATCGTTGTTGCAGTCGGCTCCAGATTGGAATGAAGCCCTGGATCTTTCCAGGACTTTGTGTTTACGAACGAATGCGGATGAGATTTGCACTCGGTATTCCCAGACCACTCTTCCTCTTGCCGGAATTGAGGAGACTGTCAGTGGTGGGAGGTGTAGGGATTTGTTTTGTGGTGTTTCGGATGGTTCGATCCAGGTTAGTCAGAGAGTTCTGCCACACCTTGGAAAGTATGGTGGTGAAGATACCCACCTGAGGATGACCTGTATCGCCAAGATTTCCACCCGCTGTGTGGCTACGACAATGAGATGCAGATTTATCCTGATGGCATTCCCGATCCTGGACAGCAGGTAGCGTGGCCCACCATTGACAGGAGGGGAGTGGCGGGGGAGAAGGATCGTGCCCTGAAATCCTCCAGCAGGGCCTTCCAGCAATATTTTCCTGTCCTGCCGCCAAACACACCCACTGAGAGCGGGGCTGGAAAATTCTCTCCGCTGAGTCTGTCAGGTATTCATTTAATTTCAAATCGAGGTGACGTGGCAGCCAGTAAACCTGTGGGGATTCTGTCAAATAGGAACAGAGGGAATTCATAGAATCATAGAAACCCCACGGTGCAGAAAGAGGCCCTTCGGCCCATCAAGTCTGCACCAAACACAATCCCACCCAGGCCCTACCCCATATCCCTACATATTATACCCACTAATCCCTCTAACCCTGGACACTAAGGGGCAATTTCTTAGCACGGCCAATCAACCTAAACCGCACATCTTTTGGACTGTGGAGGAAACCGGAGTACCCTGAGGAAACCCACGCAGACACGAGGAGAATGTGCCATCTCCACACAGACCCGAGCCGGGAATCGAACCCAGGACCGTGGAGCAGCAGTGCTAACCCACCGTGCTGCTCTATCTTTATAAACAGGCAGGTGGATTTTACACCCCTTTCTGCTGGGGGAGGAAGCAGTCCCTCCACAGGTCACAGCTAATGGCTGATATTTGGTCCGTTGTTCCATCCAATTTGTACAACAAATGAATCAAACTGTAAATGTGGTCACGCTTTGTTGGCTGAGGGGAGGAGTGGTTTCAGCTCTGGGAGAATTCCCTCAATCTCCCTGAAACTCTGCTCGCTGATCCGAACTGTGTGCTGAGTGGTTGCGAGGATTTTTATATTTGAACAAAAACTTCAATTCAAGTGTCGGTGTTCGCTGTGAAGCATTTTGGAACGTCCTTAGTTACAGAAGGTGCAACATCCCCTCCCTCCTTTTTCTCCTCCCTTCCCTCTTTTTCCCCCCCCCGCCCTTTCTCTTTTTCCCTCTCCCTCCCTCCCTCTCTTCCCCCCCTCCTTCTCTCCCTCTCCCCTCTCCCTCTCTCCCCCCCCTCTCCCCTCTCTCCCTCTCCCCTCTCTCTCTCCCCTCTCTCTCTCCCCTCTCTCTCTCCCTCCCTCCCTCTCCCCTCCCTCCCTCTCCCCTCTCTCTCTCCCCTCTCCCTCTCCCCTCTCTCTCTCCCCTCTCCCTCTCCCCTCTCTCTCCCCTCCCTCCCCCCTCCCTCTCCCCTCTCCCCTCCCTCTCCCCTCCCTCTCCCCTCCCTCTCCCCTCCCTCTCCCCTCCCTCTCCCCTCCCTCTCCCCTCCCTCTCCCCTCCCTCTCCCCTCCCTCTCCCCTCCCTCTCCCCTCCCTCTCCCCTCCCTCTCCCCTCCCTCTCCCCTCCCTCTCCCCTCCCTCTCCCCTCCCTCTCCCCTCCCCTCCTCCCTCTCTCTCTTCCCTTCCCCTCCCCTCCCCCCTCTCTCTCTTCCCCTCCCCCCTCTCCCCTCCCCCCTCTCCCCTCCCCCCTCTCCCCTCTCCCCTCCCCCCTCTCCCCTCCCCCCTCTCCCTCTCCCTCTCCCTCCCCCCTCCCCCCTCCCCCTCTCCCCCTCCCCCTCCCTCTTCCCCTCTTCCCCTCCCCCCTCTTCCCCTCTTCCCCTCCCCCCTCTTCCCCTCTTCCCCTCCCCTCTCTTCCCCTCTTCCCCTCCCCCCCTCTCTTCCCCTCCCCCCCTCTCTTCCCCTCCCCCCCTCTCTTCCCCTCCCCCCCTCTCTTCCCCTCCCCCCCTCTCTTCCCCTCCCCCCCTCTCTTCCCCTCCCCCCCTCTCTTCCCCTCCCCCCCTCTCTTCCCCTCTCTTCCCCTCTTCCCCTCCCCTCTCTTCCCCTCTTCCCCTCCCCTCTCTTCCCCTCTTCCCCTCCCCTCTCTTCCCCTCTTCCCCTCCCCTCCCCCCTCTTCCCTTGCCCTCCCCCCTCTTGCCCTCCCCCCTCTTGCCCTCCCCCCTCTTGCCCTCCCCCCTCCGGGATTGGGATTGGGAGTTTCAGTGTGGACTAACACAGCAGCAGTGAGCGGTGTGTGTGGGACACAGCTTTACCCAGCACACTGATTTGGAAGGGTTAATACTTTGGGATTCCCCGGGTTTGACGGGTCAGGCTGTGGAAGAGAGCGATTCCTGGATCTCTTGCGCACTTGGGAGCAGCACTGAAATCTGGAGAGAGGGAAGCAGTTTTGGGAAGTTCTCTGGATTTCTTGGGTATACCATTCCCACCTGGCACAAACACAGCCCTGGGACGGTGATTGGAGAAACCCTATAATCTGTACAGGCTCTGGAATACAGCGACGTTCCCAATGGAGCAAGCTGCTGGGTGGAAATATCAGGAAAAACACCCAGCCTATAAATCACTATTGGCTGGGTGTTTTTCCTGATATTTCCACCCAGCAGCTTGCTCCATTGGGAACGTCGCTGTATTCCGGAGGCCCAGGTTAATGCTCTGGGGACTTGGGTTCAAATCCCACCGCAGCAGCTGGAGGAATTTAAATTCCATGAATAAAATCTGGAGTTGAGCTCGTCCCAGTGACGGTGACCTTGAAACAATCATCACCTGTCACAAAAACCCATCTGGTTCACTGATATCCTCTTCGGGAAGGAAATCATTGGGATCTTTACAGTGTAGGAGAGGCCATTCGTCCCATCAAGTTGGCACTGACTCTCAGAGAGAGCATCTTAGCCACCCCCATCTCTTCTCTCCCCACCCCCACCTCTTCTCTCTCCACCCCCACCCCTTCTTCCTTCCCCCTTCCCCACCCCCACCTCTTCTTCCCCGCACTCCGCACCCCTCACATTTAGCACGGCCAATCCACCTAACCCGCACATCTTTCAGACTGAGAGGAAACCGGAGCACCCGGAGAAAACCCACGCAGACACGGGGAGAATGTGCAAGCTCCACACAGACAGTGGCCCGAGGCTGGAATTGAACCCGGGTCCTTGGCGCTGTGAGGCAGCAGTGCTAACCACTGTGCCACCGTGTTGCCACTTACCTGCTCTGGCCTACACTTGACTCCAGATGCAGAGCACTGGGGTTGGCTCTTAACCACCCCTGAAGTGGGCGAGTGAGACGCTCAGTTCCAGGGGTAATAAACGCTGACCCTGTCAGTGACACTCACATTCCAGGAGAGAATAAAGTAAGTATCTAAGCAGCAAACCTACTGAAGAGCTGTGATGATGAATAAACGTTCAAAGGCCTTCGACCACATCTGGAATACCGTGTGGAGTTTTGATCACCTTATTTAGGAAAGGATTTCCTTCCATCACCATCAGCTCAGGGAATGTTGTCGAGCTCGATTCCTGGGATGGTGGGTACCTTATGAGGAAAGTTTGGGCCTGTGTCCACTGGGGTTTAGAAGATTGGTGATCATATTGAAACGTAGAGGGTGGCACAGTGCCAGGGACCTGGGTTCAATTCTGGCCTCGGGTCACTGTGCAGAGTTTGCACATTCTCCCCATGTCTGCGTGGGTTTCCTCCGGGTGCTCCGGTTTCCACCCGCAGTCCAAAGATGTGCAGGTTAGGTTGATTGGCCGTGATAATTCCCCTGACACTAAGGCTTAATTTAACAGGGTAAATATATAAGGTTATGGGAATAGGATCTGGGGGGGGTATTGTTATTAGTACAGGCTCGATGGGCCCAATGGCCTCCTCTGCACTCTCGGGATTCAATAATTTACAGAAGGTTGTGAAGGGATAGCGTGAATGCTGAAAGGATGTTTCCCCTCGTGAGAAAGACTAGAAGGAAGGGACAAAGGTTAAAAATGAAGTTTCTCCGAATTCAGTCTGAGATGAAGGGAATGTTTTTCTCGGGGGGGGTGGCTGGTCTGTGGAATTCTTTTCCCGGAGAGCAGTGGAGGCCGTGGGTCATTGGACGTGTTCAGGGCTGAGTTTGACAGAGTTGTGAGAATGAGTGAGTCGAGGGTTAGGCAGAGAGGACGAGGGAATGGAGTGGAGCTCGCAATCAGATCGGTCCTGGTTGGGTTGGATGGGGAGGCGAGCTCTGGCAGGTTAGACGGGCCAACTGGCTGGTTCTTTGAGTAGCTGCTAACAAGTGGAGCTGGAAATCTCCCAATCGCGAAGGCGAGGGTTTGCCTGTTCTATATATAAAAAAAATTCAGCACAAGACAGGCCATTCGGCCCACTGAGTCCATTCCAGTCTTTACACTCCACATGAACCTCCTCCAACCCTGCCTCATCTCTGTCTCACCCTCCCCCCCGCGAGCCTCGCCTCACCTCATTTCCCCCCTCCCCCGTGCCTTCTCTCTGTTGTCTGGGCTGAGATATTTGGGAATATTGCATTGAGAATATCATCATTCCCACTAATTCCCTGTTTTGAGTGTTGCAGGAACTGTGTTTTAGAGCAATCGATAATCACGGCATAACGTCATTAATCACTGCCTTTTTTTCCCCATTTCTTCCAGTTGTGATCTCAGGACAGAGGCCAAAGGATTAACATCCCCAGATCGAGGTGAGATTTATTTCTAATCTCTCTATCCTTCCCATTCAACACTCTGCCTGCAGGGTCTGTGACCTTTGGTTGGGGAGGTTTTTAGGAATTGAATAATCTTCATACCAGGGCTGAGAGTGGTGGCTAGCACCTGCTCAGTGTGTGAATCATCATTAAAATTTCCCTCAACCGTCCAGCGGTTAAATATACGGCACAGAAACAGGCCATTCGGCCCAACCAGTCTCTGCTCAGACCTTGTCGCATCTTTCCTGATCAATCAACCATCGTAACTGTTTATTCACCTCTTGTTTCTTCCACTCGGGTGGCACAGTGGTTAACGCTGCTGCCTCACGGTGCCAGGGACCTGGGTTCGATTCCCGGCTTGGGTCACTATCTGTCTGTGCGAACTTCGCACATTCTCCCCATGTCTGCGTGGGCTTCCTCTGGGTGCTCCAGTTTCCTTCCACATTCCAAAGATGTGTAGGTTATGCTAAATTGTCACTTTGTGTCAGAGGGATTAGCAGGATAAGTATGTGGGGTTATGGGGATGGGTGGGACTGTTGCCATTTCAGGCTCGATGGGCTGAATGGCCTCTCTCTGCACTGTGGGGACTCAGTGATGTCTGATTAATGATCTCATTCGCTGTGGAAGTGAGTCCCAGATTCTCCCCACTCCCTTTGATATATTATCGTCACGTATATTGGAAAACTCCTGCTCCTAATTCTTATGAAAGCCCACAAACGCCTCTCCTTTCTCAGAAGACTAAGGAAATTTGGCATGTCCGCTACGACTAGTGAAAAGTATTGTTTCTTGCGCGCTATTCAGATGTAGCATCTGTCTGTATAGCACAAGAGGAAAGGAAAGGAGAGAGGGTGCAGAATGTAGCGTTACAGTCATAGCTAGGGTGCGGAGAAAGATCTTTTTAATGCAATCCGTTCAAAAGCCTGACAGCAGCAGGGAAGAAGCTGTTCTTGAGTTGGTTGGCACATGACCGCTGACTTTTGTATCTTATTCCCAATGGAAGAAGGTGGAAGTGAGAATGTCCGGGATGTGTGGGGTGCTTAATTATACTGGCTGTTTTTCGGAGACAGCGGGAAGTGTAGACAGTCAATGGATGGGAGGCTGGTTTGAGTGATGGACTGGGCTTTGTTCTTGACCCTCTGTAGTTTCTTGCTCTCTAGGGCAGAGCAGGAGCCCATACCAAGCTGTGATAGAACCAGAAAGAATGCTTTCTGTGGTGCTTCTGTAAAAGTTGGTGAGAGTCGTAGCGGACATGCCAAATTTCCTTAGTCTTCTGAGAAAGTAGAGGTGTTGGTGGGCTTTCTTAACTATAGTGTCAGCATGGAGGGACTAGGACAGGTTGTTGGTCATCGGGACACCTAAAAACTTGAAGCTCTCGACCCTTTCAATTTCCTCCCCATTGATGTAGACAAACTAAGGATCAATTTAACATGGCCAGTTAACCTAACCTGCATATCTTTGGACTGCGGGGAGAAACCAGAGTATCCGGAGGAGACACGGGGAGAATCTGCAAACTCTACACAAATAGGCAGCCGAGGCTGGGATTGAACCCAGGACCCTGGCGATGTGAACTAGCAATGCTAACCACTGAGGTTAGATCCTGTCTTGTTGGAGATGGCCTTGCCTGGCATTTGTGTGGCATGAATGTTCCTTGACATTTGTCAGCCCAGGCCTAGATATTGTCCAAGTCTTGTTGCATTTGAACATGGACGGCTTTGATAACTGAGGAGTTGTGTTGGTGTTGAGCATTGTGCGAACATCCCCACTAGGGAAAGTCATTGATGAAGCAGCTGAAGATGGTTGGGCCTAGGACACTAACCCTGAGGGACTCCTGCACTGATGTCCTGGAGCTGAGATACTGACCTTCAAAAACCTTGTGCTTAGTAAGACTCCAACCAGCAGAGAGTTCGCCCCCAATTCCTATTGATTCCAGTTTCGCTAAGGCTCCTTGATGCTACATTTGGTCGAATGGGCCTTGATCTCAAGGACTGTCACTCTTATTTCGCCTCTAGAGTTTAGCTCTTTTTTTGTCCATGTTTGAACCAAGGCTACAATGAGGGCAGGAGCTGGCAAGACCCAAACTGGGCATCGCTGAGCAGGTGCTGCTTGATGGCACTGTCAATGACCCTCTTCCATCGTAGACTGATGGGTAATTGGCTGGGTTGGATTTATCCCTTTTTTTTTATGTGCACAGGGCATATCTGGGCAATTTTCCATGTTGGGTAGATGCCACTGTGCTGGAAGAGCTTGGCTAGGGGAGAGCCAAGTTCTGGAACACAAGTCTTCAGTTCGATTGCCGGAATATGGCCAGAGGATGGATTATCCACTCAGCGCTTCTGGCTAAAGGTTGCCTCAGCCTTATCTTGTGCACTGATGTGCTGGGCTCCTCCATCACTGCGGAACCAGCAACACTTCCAGTCTACCAGCTGTGCCCTTTGGGAGCCGACCAGCTCGGTCTGCAGTGGTGTGACCCACTCGCCTTGGTGGTGAAGCCCCACCCAGGGTACATTCTGTGCCCTTGCCACCCTCAGAGCTTCCTCCAAGCGGTGGTCAACATGGAGGAGCACTGATTGAGGAGGGTCAGTACGTGGTAACCAGCAGGAGGGTATTTGTGGACCCCCCTCCAGTGAGCTCTTTAATTGTCAATACCATTCACGACAGGGTGTGACAGGACTGCGGAGCTTAGATTTAATCTGTTGGTTGGGGAATTGCTGAACTCTGTTCATCTTAAGCTGTTTGTGCAGTTTGACATGGAGCTGTTTGGTAGCTTCACCAGGTTGACACCTCATTATTAAGTATCCCTGATGCTGTTCCTGCACTTTCCATTGGGTTGATCCCTTGGCTTGTCGGGAATGGCAGAGTGAGGGGAGGTGCTGGGCCACGAGGTGATAGATTGTGTATGAGTACAGTTCTGCTGCTGTTGATGGCCCACACCGTCTCAAGGATGCCTGGCCTTGAGTTATTAGATCTGTGCCAAGTCTAACCCATTTAACACAACATTGGTGCCTCACAATGTGATATCCTCAATGTGAAGATGAGACTCTGTCTCCACGCACTGTCATGGACAGATGTATCTGTGGCAGGCAGGTTAGTAACAATGAGGCCAAGTATATTTTTTGATTTGTTATTATAACAGGTATTATTATACAATGAAAAATTTTGTTTGTTGTGTGCTATACAGACAAAGCATAGAGTAGGAAAGGAGAGTGTGAAGAATGTAGTGTTACAGTCATAGCTAGGGTGCGGAGAAAGAGCAACTTACTGCGAGGTAGGTCCATTCACAAGTCTGACAGCAGCAGGGAAGAAGCTGTTCTTGAGTCGGTTGGTACGGGACCTCAGACTTTTGTACCTTCTTCCAGACTGAAGAAGGTGGAAGAGAGAATGTCCAGGGTGTGTGGGGTCCTTGACTATGCTGGTTGCTTTTCCTAGGCAGCAGGAAGCAGTAGACAGAGTCAATGGATGGGAGGCTGGTTTGCGTGATGGATTGGGCTACATTCACAATTGTTTTTGTAGTTTCTTGCAAGGGATGTTTTTCCATCTTGTTGGTTCTATTCCCTACCAACCACATCCAAGAAAGATGTGGAAAGGGTGCAGAGGAGGTTTACCAGCCTGGTATGGTGGGAAGGTCTTATGAGGAAAGGCTGAGGGACTTGAGGTTATTTTCATTGGAGAGAAGAAGGTTAAGAGGTGACCTAATTGAGGCATACAAGATGATCAGAGTGTTAGATAGGGTGGACAGTGAGAGCCTTTTTCCTCGGATGGTGATGGCTAACACGAGGGGACGTAGCTTTAAATTGAGGGGTGGTAATTATAGGACGGATGTCAGAGGTAGGTTCTTTACTCAGAGGGTAGTAAGGGTGTGGAATGGCCTGCCTGCAGCAGTTGTGGACTCGCCAACTTTAAGGGCGTTCAAATGGTCAGTGGATAGGCATATGGATAAGATTGGAATAGTTTAGGTTAGAGGGTCATTAGATTGGTTCCACTGGTCGGCGCAACATCGAGGGCCAAAGGGCCTGTACTGTGCTGTAATGTTCTATGTTCTAACTGCAGTTCCAGTCTACCAGCTGTGCCCTTTTGGACCCGACCAGCTTGGTCTGTGGTGGCGTGACCGACTCGCCTTGGTGATGAAGCCCCACCCAAAGTACATTCTGTGCCCTTGCCACCCTCAGAGCTCCCTCCAAGTGCTGTTCAACATGGAGGAACACTGATTCAGTAGCAGGGACGGTACGTGGCAACCAGCAGGAGGAATCCTTGCCCATGTTTGACTTGGTGCCTTGAGACTGAATGGGGTCCAGAGTCAATGTTGAGGATTCCCAGGGCAACTCCTTCCTGTGCCTGTCCAGGAGCTATCCTGTTGGACATAGCCAGGGATGGCAGTATCTGAGACACTGTCTGTGAGTTATGATGCTGAGAGTGTGAATAGGTCAGTGAGAGATTGGCAAATGCATTTGCCATTGTCATTATTGCGTGATGCAGGTGAGTTTTTACAACAGTGGCTTCAAGTTCGCTATTACTGAGAGTAGCTTTTTAATTCCAGATTTTATTAACTGAATTTAAACTCCACCAGCTGCCGTTGTGGGATTTGAACCCATATCTCCAGATCATTAACTGAGCCTCTACAATACCAGTCCATTGTTATTACCACCGTCTCTCTCACAAAAACGCAGATGACAGTAATAGACTATCGAATTATTTTCTTGTGTAGCAGGGCTGTAGATTCACAGATCCTTTAGTTGAGATGAAGGTCTGATCAAACGAAAAATTCTCCGTAAAGTGAGGCTTCTGCAGTCGAATTTCCGGGAAGTTGGTTCTCAGGATTTGGAACAGGCTGGGGAGTCCATCTCTGAATCTCTCACTTTTTTCAAGGTTTTGCTGTTTTATTATCTTGGCTGCTCGGATAATCTGTAGTTAGTTTGATGGTTTTCAGTCTGCAAGCAACATTTTGCTGATTTAAAATCGGAATTTAAAAAAAATGATTTCCTCGTCACACGACTTCCACGAGCTGGTGAGGTGCATTTACCTAAACAGGCGCTGGAGTATAGTGACTAGAGAATTTCACAGTCACTTCATTGCACTGTTCATGTGAGCCTTACTTGTGACTAATGAATAAACTTTAACTCAGTCCTTTTTCTAAACAGAAGGCTGGTGTGTGTGTGTTTGTTCCAGAGATCCTGTGTTGTTTGACAGTTTGTGAATTGCCCAGTCTAGGTTAGATGAGGGGAAAACTAACCATGACACAATGAAAGGTTGATCCAGCCAAACGGGGCGAATTTTACCATCCCCACCCACCGTGGGAATCTGAGCGGGCGAGAGGTGAACTACGGAAAGGTTTGTTGACATTGGAATAATGGTAGGAAGGACTACTACTTACTTGGCAAAAAGCTGCAGCATGCTACGGTGCAGGGGGTCCTTGTGCATGAGTCGCAAAAACCCAGTCTGCAGGTGCAGCAGGTGGTCAGGAAGGCGAATGGGATGCTGGCCTTCATAGCGAGGGGGATTGAATATAAAAGTAGGGAGGCCTTGCTGCAGCTGTATAGGGCATTGGTGAGGCCGCAGCTGGAGTACTGTGTGCAGTTTTGGTCGCCACACTTGCGCAAGGATATATTGGCCTTGGAGGGAGTGCAGAGGAGGTTCACTAGGCTGATACCGGAGTTGAGGGAGTTGAGTTATGAGGAGAGGCTGAATAGACTGGGCTTGTACTCATTAGAGTTTAGAAGGATGAGGGGAGATCTCATTGAGACGTATAAGATGATGAAAGGGATGGATAGGGTAGAGGTGGAGAGGTTCTTCCCACTCAAAGGACAGCAGGACTAGAGGGCACAGCCTCAAGATAAAGGGGGGGCGGTTTAGAACGGAGTTGAGGAGGAACTTCTTCACTCAAAGGGTGGTGAATCTCTGGAATTCTCTGCCTGTTGAAGTGGTGGAGGCTACCTCGCTGAATATATTTAAGTCACGGGTAGATAGGTTTCTGATAGACAGGGGAATTAAGGGTTATGGGGAGAAAGTGGGAAAGTGGAACTGATCCACTTCAGATCAGCCATGATCTTATTGAATGGTGGGGCAGGCTTGAGGGGCTAGATGGCCGACTCCTGCTCCTATTTCTTATGTTCTTTGGGTGGGATTTTCTGGTTACGGGGTGCGTGCGTTTGGAAAATTCCAGCTATTGAGTTTTGCTGTCCCCCTTTGCCCAGGGTGGAATAGAGTGTCAGGCCAACTTGAATTCTATAGCTCTGTTTTGGTTGACCCATCCTTAAACAAAGGGATGTATGAATTCCCTGGATGGCTGTGAATGTCCATATTTAATTGACACATGGGATGCCTGAAGATCTCAATTATTCCTCAACAGACTTTTTTTAATTTATTGGCGTCACAAGTAGACTTACATTAACACTGCAATGAAATTACTGTGAAAATTTCCTAGTTGCCACACTCCGGCGCCCGTTAGGGTACACTGAGGGGGGGATTTAGCACGATTAATGCACCTAACCAGCACGTCTTTCAGACTGTGGAAGGAAACCGGAGCACCCAGAGGAAACCCACACAGTCACGGGGAGAACATGCAGACTCCACATAGACAGTAACCCAAGCTGGGAATCGAAGCCGGGCCCCTGGCACCGTGAGACAGCAGTGCTAACCCACTGTGCCACCATGCCTCTGGATATTTGGTTATTATAATGGTGCACTGTACGGTAGCACAGTGGTTAGCGCTGCTGCTTCACAGCTCCAGGGTCCTGGGTTCGATTCCCGGCTCGGGTCACTGTCTGTGTGGAGTTTGCACATTCTCCTCGTGTCTGCGTGGGTTTCCTCCCACAGTCCAAAGATGTGCAGGTTAGGTTGATTGGCCGTGCTAAGAAATTGCTCCTTAGTATCTAGGGATTAGTGGGTATAATATGTAGGGATATGGGGGTAGGGCCTGTGTGGGATTGTGTTCGGTGTAGACTCGATGGGCCAAAGGGCGCCTCTCTGCGCTGTAGGTTTCTGTGTTTTGCACTTCGTGTGCTCTTGCTGTGCGCATTTTGGCTACTGTATTTTCTACATCACAATACTTCAAACATATTCACTGACTAAAACACTGTGGATCATTCTGGGGTTGTAAATGCAGATTAGCTCTTGAAGGTGTGCATTGGGATTCTTTGACACTGCAATGTTGTCAGGTATCTGTGTCTACAATGGTCCAAATATGGTCATTAAATCTTACATTGCTCAAACTTGTTACTTCTTTCCCACTGTTCCCCTCTTACCTCAGTCCGATTTGGAGTTTTTGGTGAAGTGCAAAATTAATTATTAGCTTTGAAGGTGGTCCAGTATTATTGAGCAAGTTACTCTAGATTTATCTGCGTTTGTCATTCTTAAGACATTGAACTGGAAAGAGTGCACAGAAGATTCACAAGGATGTTACCAGGACTAGTGGGCCTGAGTTGTAGAGAGCAGTTAGCCAGGCCAAGGCTTTGTTCCTTGGAACGTCAGAGAATGAGGGATAATCTTATTGAAGTGTATAAAATCACGAGGGGCATCGATAGGATGAATCCACATAGAGGCAAACTTTCCCATCCTGCCCGCCTCAGGAATTGGAGCGGGCAGGGGACAGACCATGGAAAGGTCCCGTTAACCTTGGGTGGGATTTTCCGGTTTCCGGGCTGGTCCCTGAGTCCTTTTCCCAGAAGAGGGGGTTAAATGTGAGAAGGGAACGACTTAAAAAGGACCTGAGGGGCAACCTCACACAGAGGGTGGTGTGTGTACGGAATGAACGGCCAGAGAAAGTTATTAGGTAGGTTCAATTGTGATATTTAAAAAGCATTTGGGTAAGTACATGGAGGGGAAAGGATTAGAGGGATATGGGCCAAACGTGGGCACTGGGACTAGCTGGGAGGGCACCATAGCTGGCATAGACCAGTTGGGCCGAAGGGCCTGTTTCCACGCTGTGTTGATCTATCTTCAGTTTAAAATTTGGTAAATTCTGCCAAGGTTTGTGGAAGAACGAGGAATGAATATGATTTAAAACAGCCCAAAGATGTGTGGGTTAGGTTGATTGGCCATGCTAAATTCACAGGTTTTAAATCGGCCCGCCTTGTTGTCCAACGAGGGGCATACACGCGATGGGTCGTACTAGGGCTGCTCTTGGATGTTTCAAGAATAGCCTAGTGCTTCACGTCATTAGTGTGCGCTTAAACTGGACCAGATACTGGGCAAGACGACAGCTCAGTGACTATCACTGTTTGCTGTGCAGACACATGGATTTGGGCCGGTGTCTGTGGGAGTTTGCGCATTCTCCCCGTGCTTGCGTGGGTTTCCTCCGGGTGCTCCAGTTTCCTCCCACACCCCAAAGGTGTGCTGTTAGGCTGATTGGCAGGAATAACTTGACCCTAAATCAGTTTCCCTCAATGTGGAATGCCATAAGCATAGATAAGGGTCATGGGTGGAGGACTGATGACGTTAAGATGGCGGCGTGGGCTTGTTGGGCCAAAGGGCCTGTTTCCCGGGCTGTTTTTGTTGTTCTTTGTTCTAAAATTGCCCCTTAGTGTCCAGGGATGCGTAGGTTAGAGGGATTAGTTGGTAAATACGTAGGGATATGGGGGTAAACCTGGGTGGGATTGTGGTCGGTACAGACTCGATGGGCCGAAGGACCTCTTCCTGTGCTATAGGGTTTTAAAGAAAAAAACAAATTAGAACGGATGGGGGAGAGACGGAGAGAGGCTGGATGGTTGGTGTTTTGCAGGGTTACAGGCTCAGTATTGCTGTGAATATGACAGTCTCAGCACCTTGCTTCATTAGGCTGTCTGAATATAGCTGAGGCAATGTGATTGGACAGCAGTAAGTCCAAATCTGTCTGAAACAAAGAGACCGGAAGTGGTGGATTTGCCCGGGATCAGTGTTTAATGTGGCGTCAAATATCCGCATATCCCAAGATTGTGTTCTCATCCTGATTCGGAGAGAGGAAGCGTTCAGCTTTCACTGGGTAAAGGGCACTCGAGGGCACGGGGGGCGTTGGCTTTCACTCCCGTCTCGGTAGGATTTAATTGAATACAGTAACAACTATACAGTGTTGACTACAGTCCTGGTGTTTGTTGAGAAGGGAGAAACCTTTGCATTTATATAGTGCCTTTCACAGTCTGTGAAACAGCCAGTGAAACAATTCTGAAGTGTTTAAACTTTATTTATTCATGTCATAAGTAGGCTTACATTAACACTGCAATGAAGTGACTGTGAAAATCCCCTAGTTGCCACATTCCGGCGCCTCTTCAGGTACATAAGACATAGGAGCAGAATTAGGCCACTCGGCCAATCGAGTCTGCTCTGCCATTCAGTCATGGCTGATGTTTTTCTCATTCCCCCCCATTCTCCTGCCTTTTCCCCATAACCCCTGACCCCCTTATTAATCAAGAACTTATCTATCTCTGTCTTAAGACACTCAATGACCTGACCCTCCACAGCCTTCTGCAGCGAAGATTCCACAGATTCCCCACTCTCTAGCTGAGGGCGTTCCTCTGAGGGAGAATTTAGCACGGCCAATGCGCTTAACCACCACGTCATTCGGACTGTGGGAGGAAACCGGAGCACCCGGAGGAAACCCACACAGACACGGGGAGAAGGTGCAGGCCCTGCACAGACAGTGACCCAGCGCTGTTAGAGAAGGCATTCCAGGATTTTGACCCAGCAACTGCGAAGGAACAGCGATTCTGTTTCCAAGTCAGGGTAGCGAGGGGCTTGGAGGGAACCTTGCAGGTGGTGGTGGCGTTCTGATATGGCTACTGTCGTTGTCCTTCTGGATGGAAGTGGTTGTTGAAATTGGAAACAGGAGTAGACTCTTGGAGCCTGCTCTGCCAGTCATCTTGATCATGGCTGATGGTATCCAATATCCTGAACCTCCTTCCATCCCATATCCCTTGATCCCATTTGGCCCAGAGAGCGATATCCAATTCCTCCTTGGAATCAGCCAATGTTTTGGCCTCAATTACTTTCTGTGGGAGTGAATTCCACACATTCACCACTCTCTGGGTGAAGAAATTCCTCCTCACTTCAATTCTCAAAGGTTTACGCGTCATGTTCAAACTATGAGTCTGAGTTCCAGACACCCCACCATTGGCAGCATCCTTTCTGAATCTATTCTGCCTAACCCTGTTAGAACTTTAAAAGTTTCAGAGGGTGGTGGTGGAGGAGGTCTTTTAAGAGACTTTGGGGTCTTTTAAGAGACTTCTGGATGAGTACATGGGACTTAATAGGATTGAGGGTTATAGGTAAGCCTAGTAGGTATGATCGGCGCAACTTGTGGGCTGAAGGGCCTGTTTGTGTTGTAGTTTTTTTCGATGATTCTATGAGACCCCCTCCCCACTCTAGTGACCCTTAAATTCCAGTGATTATAATCTTAACTGATTTTGTCTCTCCTCATATGACAGACCTGCCGTCCCAGGAATCAGCCTGGTAAACCTTCACTGTACTCCCTGTGTAGTAGCAAGGACATCCTTTCTCAGATAAGACGCTAAAACTGCACGCGCTGCTCCAGGTGTGGCCTCACCAACGCCCTGTACAATTGCAGTAAAACATCCTTAACCCTGTACTCAAATTCTCTCGCTATGAAGACCAACATATCATTGCTGCCTTTATTGCCTGCTGTACCTGCGCACTTACTTTGTGGCTGATGCACGAGGACTCCAAGGTCTCCTTGAGTGTCCACCTCTCTCAATTTACACCCATTCAAATAATAATCTGCGTCCCTATTATTGCTACCAAAGTGGATAACCTCACATTTATCCACATTATGCTGCATGTGCCATGCAGATGCCCACACACTCAGTCTGTCCAAATCACACTGAAACATCTCTGCATCCTCCTCACAGCTCACCCTCCCACCCAACTTTGTATCATCTGCAAATTTGAAGATAATACATTTAGTTCCTGTTTCCGAATCATTAATATATAATGTGAACAGTTGGGGTCCCAGCACAGATCCCTGCAGAACCCCAATAGTCACTGAGATCAATCAGAAAAAGACCCATTTACGCCAACTCTTTGCTTCCTATCTGCTAACCAGCTTTCTATCAATCTCAGGACATTACCTGCAATCCTATGTGCTTTAACTTTACACAGTGATCTGTTATGTGAGATCTTGTCAAAAGCCTTCTGAAAGGCTAAATTAACCACATTCGTTGGCTCTCCTTTGTCAACCCTGCCAATTACCTCCTCAAATATTCCAATCGATCCGTTAACCATGATTTCCCTTTTGTAAATCCATGCTGCCATTGTCTGATTATCCCACTGCTTCCAAATGCTGAGTTATGAAATCCTTGATAATAGACTGAAGAAACTTCCCCAGTACCGACGTTGGGCTCATTGGCCTGTTTTTCTCTACCTCGTGTCTGCGTGGGTTTCCTCCGGGTGCTCCGGTTTCCTCCCACAGTCCAAAGATGAACGGGTTAGGTTGATTGGCCGTGCTAAGAAATTGCCTCTTAGTGTCTAGGGATGTGTAGGTTAGAGGGATTAGTGGGTATAATATGTAGGGATATGGGGGTAGGGCCTGGGTGGGATTGTGTTCGGTGCAGACTCGATGGGCTGAAGGGCCTCTTTCTGCACTGTAGGGTTCTGTGATCTATGATCTACCTCCCTTTTTGAATAGTGGGTTACATTAGAGATCCTCCAATCTGTAGGAGCCAGTCCAGAGTCGAAAGAATTTTGGAAAATAACCACCAATGGATCTCCTATTTCCAGGGTCACTTCCTCAAGTACTCTGAGATGAAGATTATCAGGACCCGGAGATTTATCCGCCTTCAATCCCATCAATTTCCCCAAAACCATTTCTCTGCTAACGCTGACTTCCTTCAGCTCCTCGCTAAGACTTGTTTCTCTCAGAACTTTGTGTGTTTGGAACAAAGCACACCTGAGGACGGCCTTAACCGGGATCTTGGGTTCATGTCACACTATCTGTAACCCTGACAACTTGCCTGGGTTTGCAAAATCTCACTTATTGTCCTGTCTGGAGACAATACACATCTCTTTAACCTGTGCTTAACCCTCTCTCCACTCACATTGTCTGCATTTTTTAAGACTTGATTAGCGGTAAAGACTCGTATTCTAATCAATATTCATGTAAGTTGAGTTTGTATCTTTGTGCCCTGTTTGCGATCAGAACTCCCACCCACCTGACGAAGGGAGAGCCTGTTCCCAAAGCTAGTGGCCTTCGCCACACATAAACCTGACTTTAAGCTGGCGTTGTGAGACTTCTTTCTGTTTGGAAGGTGCCGTTGAAGGATACTTCACTTGCAGGTGCTGGAATCCAGCTCACAATGACTGGCTGCATTGTAGTATGACAATTACGGGAGCAGTAGTAGGCTAGTCAACCCTTCAAACCTACTGTGCCATTCAATAAGATCATGGTGGCTTCTCATTCTGCGTACATTATCCCTACACCTCTTCATTCCCCGAGTTCATAGAATCCCTACGGTGAAGGAGGAGGCCATTTGGCCCATCAAGCCTGAAATTACAACAATATATATATATAAAAACCAGCTAATCCCCCTGACACTAATGGACAATTTAGCCTGGCTAATGCAACAAACTCGTACATCTTTGGAGTGTGGGAGGAAACTGGAGCACCCAGAGGAAACCCTGTGCAGAAGCGGGGAGAACTCCATACTCCATCACCTGAGGTTGGAATTCAACCCGAGTTCCTGGTGCTGTGGGACAGCACTGTGCTGCCCTATACCACCACCACCCCCCCCACCCGACCCTGGGCACAGATGGATGCCATTGCTCACACTCTGGAGTCACATGTAGGCCAGACCTGGTAAGGATGGCAGATTTCCTTCACTAAAGGACCTTAGTGAACCAGGTGGGGCTTTAGTCTTTTAGAAATGGTTGCCACTTCTGACATCAGCTTTCAACTCCAAATAAAATTCCAGATATCCCACAGGTGCCCAACACCTTACCCACCCCAACTTTCATTCAGCCCTCAAGTTTTGAGAGTTGCTGTGTTCATTAAGTTTAACTTGATTAATATTGTGTGATATGCCTGAAATCTCCTGCGGGGAGCTGATGGCCTCGTGCTATTACTGCTAGACTAATAATCCAGAAGCTCAGTTAATATTCTGGAGACCTGGGTTCAAAGCCTGCACATGGTGGAATTTGAATTCAATAAAAAATATCTGGAATTAAAAATCTACCATAAAACCATTGCTGATTTTTTTTGAAAAACCCACCTGGTTTACTAATGTCCCTTTAGGGAAGGAAATCTTCCTTTTCCTTCCTTTTTTAGGGGAGGAAATCTGCCGTCCTTACCCGGTCTGGCCTACACGTGACTCCAGAGCCACAGCAATGTGGTTGATTCTCAACTGCCCTCCTTGGGCAACTGGGGTGGCCAATAAATGTTGGCCCAGCCAGCGACACCTATGTTCCATGAATGAATACAGAAAACTGGGTGGGATTTTGTGGCCTTATGTGGTGGCACGGTGGTCAGGATGTGGAGATGCCGGCGTTGGACTGGGGTAAACACAGTAAGAAGTCTGACAACACCAGGTTTAAGTCCAACCGATTTATTTGATAATAAACTCACAAGCTTTTGAGGTTACCCTCTTCGTCAGGTGAATGGACAGTTCTGGCCTCAGACAGAGCATATAAAGCACAGACAGTTTACAGATTACTGATTAGAATGCGAATCTTTACACCTAACCTGCTGTTCAAGACCTGAAGTGGCTGACAATGTGAGTGGAAGGAGCACTGATCACAGGTTAAAGAGATGTGTATTGTCTCCAGACAGCACAGTAAGTGAGGTTTTGCAAACCCAGGCAAGTCACGGGGGTTACAGATAGTGCGACATGAACCCAAGATCCCGGTTGAGACCGTCCTCATGTGTGCGGAACTTGGCTATCAGTCTCTGCTCAGCGACTCTGCGCTGTCGTGTGTCGTGAAGGCCGCCTTGGAGAACGTTTACCCGAAGGTCAGAGGCCGAATGCCCGTGACCACTGAAGTGTTCGCCAACAGGAAGGGAACAGTATTGCCTGGTGATTGTCGAGCGATGTTCATTCATCCGTTGTGACAGCGCAGAGTCGCTGAGCAGAGACTGATAGCCGAGTTCCACACACATGAGGACGGTCTCAACCGGGATCTTGGGTTCATGTCGCACTATCTGTAACCCCCGTGACTTGCCTGGGTTTGCCTGGTGTTGCCGTAAATCTTGCCTGGTGTTGTCAGACTTCTTACTGTGGCATGGTGGTTAGCACTGCTGCCTCTCAGCTCCAGGGACCTGGGTTTGATTCCTGGCTTGGCTCACTGTCTGTGTGGAGTTTGCATGTTCTCCCCATGTCTGCATGGGTTTCCTCTGGGTGCTCTGGTTTCCTCCCACAGTCCAAAGTTGTGCGAATCAAGGTCGATTGGCCATGCTAAATTGCCCCTTAATGTGTCAGGGGGATTAGGAGGGTTAGGGCAATTGGACCTGTTGTCGACGCAGGCTTGATGGGCCAGATTGCCTCCTTTCTGGGCTATAGATTCGATGAGACTTAATAAATTCCTGCCCGAGGTCACTGGAGAATTCCGCTGCATTGATTCCGTGGTGGAGTTCCAGTTGTATGAGTACCATATAAACCCCTACAGTGCAGAAAGAGGCCCTTCGGCCCATCGAGTCTGCACCGAACACAATCCCATCCAGGCCCTACCCCCATATCCCTCCATATTATACCCACTAATCCCTCTAACCTACACATCCCTGGACACTAAGGGGCCAGTATGGCCAATCAACCTAACCCGCACATCTTTGGACTGTGGGAGGAAACCCACGCAGACACGAGGAGAATGTGCAAACTCTGCACAGACAGTGACCCGAGCCGGGAATCGAACCCAGGACCCTGGAGCTGTGAAGCAGCAGTGCTAACCCACTGTGCTACCGTGCCGCCCAATGTAAATCTGCTCACTGTGTTGAAATGTCTTTTTCCCTGCCTTGTGTACTTTTTAATCCTCTAACCAATCTTTGTGGAAAGAGGTGTTCACTTTGCTCTCTCAGTCCAGCCTGGTTTGATGTTTTTTTTGGTTAGGTGATGCAGAGCTGTCAAATTTAGGAGTTAAAAATAAACATCTATATTTAGCGTCACCAGTGCAAACGATTTGATTATCTGAAGTTATGCTATTCACACGTTTTTGAAATGCTGTCACTAATTAGCAGGGGGGGGTGGGGAGTGACAGTTCTGACCCCCCCCCCCCCTGCTGCCAAACCTATTCCACCGGGATCCGGGGGTGGGGTCACTGACCCTTTACAATGAACTCCACACACACACACACACACACACACACACACACACACACGCTGTCCTGAAACAGAAAGACGTGCATTTAAGTAGCGCCTTTCCCAGCCTTAGGCTGTTTTACAGCTAACGAAGCACTTTTGAAGTGTCGGCGCTGTAAGAAAAATTGGCCGCCGGTTTCTGCACAGCAAGATCCCAAAACCGCAGTGAGGCAAATCGTAGAGTGGAATCCCTGCCACGCAGAAGTGGGGTGGGGTGGGGGGGGGTGGTGGTTGGGGTGGCCATTCGATCATTGTATCTGTATCGACTCTCTCTGACAGAGTACCTTACCCAGGCCCATTCCCTCACCGTATCCCCCTCACCCCCGTTGGCTAACCCGTCTAACTTACTCATGAAAAGGTCATTTGGGTTGAACGATGCAGGTTGAGGAAACAAAATGGGCAGGAGGACATCGGGGAGGAGGCCCCTGCTCTGTGGGAGTTGGCACATTCTCCCCGTGCCTGCGTGGGTTTTCTCCGGGTGCTCCGGTTTCCTCCCACACCCCAGAAACGTGCTGTTAATAAATCGTCCCTAAATTGGATCTCCCTTAATCTGGCGCGCATATAATTCCCTAAATTTGCACCCCATTTATTGTGGAGTCCCTGAGATGTAGATAAAAGTCAGAGGGAGAAGGAGGATTGGAATAAGGCACTCACTGAGTGTTAAAATGGACAGCGCCGTCTTGTAGGATCAAAGGGCCTGTACTCTGTGCTGTGTTGTTCTTTGCTCTGCTTTAAATAGGGCACTGGGATCTTTTAAATACACTTCTTAAAAAAACAGTAGCTTAGACAGTGCGGCACTCCCTCAGCACTGCCCCTCTGACAGTGCGGCACTCCCTCAGCACTGACCCTCTGACAGTGTGGCACTCCCTCAGCACTGACCCTCTGACAGTGCGGCACTCCCTCAGCACTGCCCCTCTGACAGTGTGGCACTCCCTCAGCGCTGACCCTCTGACAGTGCGGCACTCCCTCAGTACTGACCCTCTGACAGTGCGGCACTCCCTCAGCACTGACCCTCCGACAGTGCGGCACTCCCTCAGCACTGACCCTCTGACAGTGCGGCACTCCCTCAGTACTGACCCTCTGACAGTGCGGCACTCCCTCAGCACTGACCCTCTGACAGTGCGGCACTCCCTCAGCACTGACCCTCTGACAGTGCGGCACTCCCTCAGCACTGACCCTCCGACAGTGCGGCGCTCCCTCAGCACTGACCCTCTGACAGTGCGGCGCTCCCTCAGCACTGACCCTCTGACAGTGCGGCGCTCCCTCAGCACTGACCCTCTGACAGTGCGGCGCTCCCTCAGCACTGACCCTCTGACAGTGCGGCGCTCCCTCAGCACTGACCCTCCGACAGTGCGGCGCTCCCTCAGCACTGACCCTCTGACAGTGCGGCGCTCCCTCAGCACTGACCCTCTGACAGTGCGGCGCTCCCTCAGCACTGACCCTCCGACAGTGCGGCACCCCCTCAGTCCTGTATCAGTGTTTCCAGTGTTCAAGTCCTTGGGTTGGGAGTTGAACTCATAACCTCTGACCCAGGGGCTGAGGGTGTGACACACTGAGCCGTAGCTGACACCAACGGCCTTGCCAATAGTCGGAGTGTGTAATCCTTGTTAGTTGGATGTTGTGTCAGGTATTTAACCTGGGCTGGAGTCACATATAGATCCCAACCAGGTGAGCTCCTCCCTGAGGGACTTTGGTTAATGAGTTGGAAATTTCTGACGATTGGACAGATCCCCTGATTCTGGCCTTTCTCTGTCCATTTTCCCATTGGGCCTTGGCTGGATTTGAACTCTCTGTCTCACTGTTAACCGAGCACTGAAACCATTGACCTAGCAGAATCACACTCTCTTTCACTGTTTCTGGCACTTGTCCATTGGCAACAGGAAAGTGGGTTCAGGAAAACGCTCCCCGCCCCAGCTGATGAGGATAAATTGAGTGTGACGATCTGTGGGATGTTCCATCAGGACCTAATTGGCCGCAGTTGAAGCCTTTTTTTTTCACTTTTGCAAATTGTCCCTGTGGCGAATGAGAATGGAGTGGTCTGGCTTGAATTAACCAGCACACGCTCCTGCCTCTCCTTGCCAGCGCCACATAAATACACCGTCCAGAAAAATGACTTAATCATGTTTTCCACAATCTTCGACAGTGCCTTCTAAGGGCTGCTGGTTAGGTCAGTGTGGAGACCAAAATCGAGACAGAGAGCATCCAAAAGGTATTATCAGTGAAGGGTTTGATCACAGTATTTGGAGGGAAGGGAACCTTAATGAGATGTGTTAAATTGGACAGAATCACAAAATCCCGGAGCGTCAAAACAAGACAGGTTGAATCGGAATCCTACAGCACAGCAAGAGGCCATTTGACCCATTGCATCTGTGCTAGCTCTTGCAAAGTCGAGTTGGTGTCCCCTCACCACACCCCCCCCCCCCCCCCCCCCCCCCCCCCCCGCCCCAATACTTTTTACACCACAGGTCCACAACTTACTTCCTTTCAAGTTCCTACCTAATTCTGTTGTGAAAGTTGATGCTGAAACTGTCTATTTGTTTTTGCGTGTGCAGGTGGAACAATGGTTAGCGCTGCTAGCTCACAACGCCAGGGGCCTGGGTTCGACTCTCGGCTTTGAGTCGCTGTAGAACACTACAGCACAAACAGGCCCTTCGGCCCACAAGTTGCGCCGATCATATCCATACCTACCAGGCCATAGAACTCCCAATCCCATTGAATCCCATGTACTCATCCAGAAGTCTCTTAAAAGACCCCAGTGAGTTCGCCGCCTCCACCACTGACGGCAGCCGATTCCACTCACTCACCACCCTCTGAGTGAAAAACTTACCCCTAACATCTCCTCTGTACTTGATTCCCAGCACCTTAAACCTGTGTCCTCTCGTAGCGACTGGGAAATAGCCTCCGAGAATAAGAACATAAGAACATAAGAAATAGGAGCAGGAGTAGGCCATCTAGCCCTTCGAGCCTGCCCCGCCATTCAATAAGATCATGGCTGATCTGTCGTGGCTCAGTTCCACATTCCCGCCCTCTCCCCATAACCCTTAATCCCCTCGCTTATCAAAAACCCATCAACCCGCGTCTTAAAAATATTTATCCACCCTATCTATTCCTCTCAACATTTTATAAACCTCTATCAGGTCGCCTCTCAACCTTCATCTCTCCAGGGAGAAGAGTCCCAGCTCCCTCAACCTATCCTCGTAAGGCATGCCTCCCAATCCAGGCAACATCCTTGTAAATCTCCTCTGCACCCTCTCAATAGCCTCCACATCCTTCCTGTGTGAGGCGACCTGATGGAATGTGTTGTTTGCACATTCTCCCTGTGTCTGCATGGGTTTTCTCCCACAGCCAGATTATTGGCCAGATTAAATTCTCCCTCAGTGCGCCTGAACAGGCAACGGAGTATGACGACTAGAGGATTTTCTCAGTAACTTCATTGCAGTGTTAATGTAAGCCTGCTTGTGACACTAATCAATAAATTTCTGAACTTATAATGTTTTTACCAGGTTTTTTTGTGTGGCTTTTTTGTGCTTTTTTTTAGCACATCAAAATTCTCCTCGTCTCCTTCTAGATATTTTTAACCGTTTTACCAGTTTGAATATCTCTTGCCCACCTTTTCCGCTACCTCCTCTTCATCGACTTGGACAAATCCTCTGATATCTTTGACACCTTCCTTGAATTTCGGAGCGCTCCGGAGTGGGCCCACTCACCTGACGAAGGAGCAGCGCTCCCAAAGCTAGTGGTGTCTCCTACCAAATAAACCTGTTGGACTTTAACCTGGTGTTGTGAGACTTCTTACTGTGTTTACCCCAGTCCAACATCGGCATCCCCACATCATGATTACTATGGAGAAAATCAGCAGTAACTTCTGGAATTCTCACACATGCCAATACCCGCGGAAATCTGAAGTTGATAGCCAAGCCTGTCACAGTTTCTGTTTACAGAAAAGCCTCACCATTTAAATCCAAATTTAAATACATGTTGGGCATGTGGTAACTGTATTTACCCTCGAGCTCCCCACTAAACACAGCTTTCAGGTACAACTCAGTAATTAGCAATCTAAGAATTACCACGAAACAGCCTCTCTGGTTTGGAAAATATAGTTTTACAAACATGAACTCTAATTTTCTGCAAATATATTTATTCTGGATGAATTAGAATCATAGAATCCCTACAGTGCAGAAGGAGGCCATTCGGTCCGTTGAGTCTGCAATGGCCATAATCTCACCCTGACCCCTATTCCCGTAACCCCACATATTTACCCTGCTAATCCCCAACTCTTGGATCAATTTAACATATTCAACCTATCTCGCACATCTTTGGAGTTTGGGAGGAAACTGGAGCACCCGGAAGAAACCCAAGCAAATGCAGCGAGGATGTGCAAACTCCATATAGAGTGTCATCTCAGGTGGAATTGAACCTCGGTCCCAGGCACCATGAGAACATAAGAAATAGGAGCAGGAGTAGGCCATCCAGCCCTTCGAGCCTGCCCCGCCATTCAATAAGATCATGGCTGATCTGAAGTGGATCAGTTCCACTTTCCCGCTTTCTCCCCATAACCCTTAATTCCCTTGTCTATCAGAAACCTATCTACCTGTGATTTAAATATATTCAGCGAGGTAGCCTCCACCACTTCAACGGGCAGAGAATTCCAGAGATTCACCACCCTTTGAGTGAAGAAGTTCCTCCTCAACTCCGATCTAAACTGTCCCCCCCCTTTATCTTGAGGCTGTGTCCTCTAGTCCTACTGTCCTTTCTGAGAATCTCTCTACCTCTATCCTATCCATCCTATTCAACTTCTTATACGTCTCAGTGAGATCTCCCCTCATTCTTCTAAACTGTAACGAGTACAAGCCTAGTTTATCCAGCCTCTCCTCATCGCTCAACCCCCTCAACTCCGGTATCAGCCTAGTAAACCTCCTCTGCACTCCCTCCAAGACCAAAATATCCTTGCGTAAGTGCGGCAACCAAAACTGCACACAGTACTCCAGCTGCGGCCTCACCAGTGCCCTGTACAGTTTCAGCAAGACCTCCCTACTTTTATATTCAATCCCCCTCGCTATGAAGGCCAGCATCCCATTCGCCTTCCTGACCACCTGCTGCACCTGCAGACTGGGTTTTTGCGACTTATGCACAAGGACCCCCAGGTCCCTCTGCACCGTAGCATCCTGCAGCTTTTCGCCCTTGAAATAGCAATCCCTCCGACTATTATTCCTGCCAAAGTGGATAACCTCATACTTGCTAACATTAACTGAGGTCGCAGTGCTTGCCACGGTGCCGCAGTTCAAGTAGATAAGGTTGGATAAGGATAAGGTTGGCAGAGGTACAGAATGTAAAAGTAAGGCTTTGATGTTGGAATTGTATAAAACACTGGTGATGTCACAACTGGAGCATTGTGTGCAGTTCTGGTCACCGTGTTACAGGAAGGACATAATTGTTTTGGAGAGAGTGCAGGGGAGGTTTACAAGTGTGTTTCCAGGGTAAAGGTGTATCTATGAAGAGAGATTGGGGCTATTTTTCTTGGAACAAAGAAGGTTGGAGGGGTGACTTGATAGAAGAGGACAATATTATGAGGGGAAGAGATAGAATGGACAGCATAACATTGTTTCCCTTGGTGGCGAATTCTAGATGTGGAGATGCCGGCGTTGGACTGGGGTAAACACAGTAAGAAGTCTCACAACACCAGGTTAAAGTCCAACTGGTTTATTTGATCGTAATCCCACAAGCTTTCAGGAACAGGAGACTTCTAGAATCAGGGGACAGCGATTCAAGATAAGTGGCAGTAGAAGCTGATCGATGAGTGAAATGACCTGTCTGAGTTGGTGGTGGAGGAAGATACACTAAACTCTTTTAAGAAGCATCTGGATCTGCACTTTAAGTTCTGTTGGCTACAAAGCCATGGACTGGGTGTAGGAGTTTGAGACTAGAAAGGGCACCTGGATCGGTCCGCATTTTGTCCAACGAGGGGCATACATGCGTTGGGTCGTACGAGGGCTGCTCTTGGATGTTTCGAGAGTAGCCTAGTGCTTCGCGTCGTTAGTGTGCGCTTAAACTGGACCAGATGCTGGGCAAGACGACAGCTCAGTGACTATCACTGTTTGCTGTGCAGATACATGGATTGGGCCGGTGTCTGCGGGAGTTTGCGCATTCTCCCCGTGCTTGCGTGGGTTTTCTCCGGGTGCTCCGGTTTCCTCCCACACCCCCAAAGGTGTGCTGTTAGGCTGATCGGTGTACCAAATTGTCCCTAAATTAGTTTCCCCTCAATCTGGTTTCGAATGTGGAGTGTCATGGGTGGAAGAGGGAATGTTATAATGGCGGCACGGGCTTGTTGGGCCGAATGGCCTGTTTCCTGTGCTGTGTTGTTCTTTGTCCTTGGGCTGGATGAACAAAATGGGCCGAGCGGCCTCCTTTTGTCCTGTAACTTTTCTATCATTCTTCGTAGAGTGAGCGTGGAAATAATTTAGGGGTTAGTGAGACACTGAGCACAGAACATATTTAACTACCAGAACACACCTCCAGTTCCATTGCAGCAGAGGAAGCTTTAAGCTTTAAAAAAACCATCAAGTTGATGAGTTAAAAACTAACTCAAGGTGTGAAGTAACATCTTCTGGAAGCAGTGACTGAAGCGGTTAATGCTAAACCAATCCAGTTATTGCGACACATCAAATACCCCACATGACTGGAAGGTCAGTGTAACTGAGGTACTTGGCAAGCTGGAGTCGCTGAATCACCTGGGCCAACTCGCGTGTGTGTCAGGGTCTTGAATGAGGCTCGGGAGCCGGAGCCTGTCACACCAGGAGGTGATCCTGACAGAAGGATGGTTCCTGGAGTCCACTGAGTTGACGCTCTGATCCAGTGAGTACAGATCCGGCGACTGCTATTGGGGTACGGTGTTAGACAACTGGCCGATTAGAAAATTGGCCGAGGGCTGGCTTTAGGAAATAAACGGTGGCTCACAAAGATCAACCTGGGAGGCAGCTTTCCGGGTTAAAGAAGTGAAAGATTGCGATGAAACCGGTCATTTGCGTTTTCATAACGCTTTTGTCAAAGTTCTGCATGTTAAACTGAAATGTGTGGGCTTTCGGAATATAAAACACTGTTGTGAAATTGGTTTTAGATCACAGGTAACGCCGCGAGGTTTGGGCTGAGGTTATTGTAGATCAGAATCCTACTGAGGTCAGTACGGGCGGCACAGTGGTTAGCACTGCTGCCTCGCAGCACCAGGGACCCGGGTTCGATTCCCAGCTTGGGTCACTGTCTGTGCGGAGTCTGCACGCTCTCCCTGCATGGGTTTCCTTGGGGTGCTCCGGTTTCTGTCCAAAAGACGTGCCGGTTAGGTGCGTTGACCCGAGCAGGCGTCGGAGTGTGACGACTCGAGGACTTTCACAGTAACTTCATTGCGGTGTTAATGTAAGCCTGCTTGTGATACGAGCAAATAAACTTTGAACTTTGAACACAGCCCGCGGTGCTGTCTGATTAGATAAAGGATATAAAAATGAAGAATTGCATTTGTGTAGCTGCTGTTTGAGGATGTGTGGCAACACTTGACAGACAGTGAGGTACTTTTGGAGAGTAGATAGTGTTGGAATGTTTGAAATGCAGCAAATCAGGATCCCACAAACAGCAACGTGATAGCAACTAGATAACTGATTGGTGATGGCCTTGTGATATTATCACTAGACTAATCCAGCGAATGTTCTGGGAACACAGGTTCGAATCCCACCATGGCCAAGTCTGGAATTAAGAATCTACTGATGACTGTGAAACCATTGTTATAGAATCCACAGGGCAGAATGAGGCCATTTGGCCCATCGAGTCTGCATCAATAACAATCCCACCCCACGTATTTACCCTCCTAAGTCCCCTGACACTAAGGGACAGTTTAGCCAATTAACCTAACCCGCACATCTTTGGAGTGTGGGGAAACCGGAGCACCCGGGGGAAACCCACGCAGACATGGGGAGAATGTGCAGACTCCACACTGATAGTGACCCGAGCTGGGAATCGAACCTGGGTCCCTGGCGCTGCGAGGCAGCAGTGCTAACCACTGGGCCACCGTGCTCCCCAGATTTGAATCAATAAAAAAAAATCTAAAAGAATCTACTGATGACCACTGTCGATTGTTGGAAAAGTCCCTCTGGGTCACTGATGTCCTCCAGGGAAGGAAATCTGCCGTCCCTACTTGGTCTGGCCTAACTGTGACTTCAGAGCCACAGCAGTTGCCATTGAACAGCTCAGGATGGACAATAAATACTGGTCAGGTAGCGACGCCCGTGTCCCATGAATGAACAGTGGGTTAGCACTGCTGCTTCACAGCTCCAGGGTCCTGGGTTCGATTCCCGGCTCGGGTCACTGTCTGTGTGGAGTCTGCACATTCTCCTCGTATCTGTGCGGGTTTGCTCCGGGTACTCCGATTTCCTCCCACACCCCAAAGATCATAGAATTCCTACAGTGCAGAAAGAGACCCTTCGGCCCATCGAGTCTGCACCGAACACAATCCCACCCAGGCCCTACCCCCATATCCCTACATATTATACCCACTAATCCCTCTGACCTACATATCCCTGGACAATTTCTTAGCACGGCCAATCAACCTAACCCGCACATCTTTTGGACTGTGGGAGGAAACCGGAGCACCCGGAGGAAACCCACGCAGACACGAGGAGAATGTGCAAACTCCACACAGACAGTGACCCGAGCCGGGAATCGAACCCAGGACCCTGGAGCTGTGAAGCAGCAGTGCTAACCCACTGTGCCACCGTGCCACCCTGCAGGTTAGGTTGATTGGTCATGCTAAAAATTGCCCCTTAGTGTCCTGAGATGTGTAGGTTAGAGGGATTAGTGGGTACAGTATGTAGGGATATGGGGGTAGGGCCTGGGTGGGATTGTGTTCGGTGCAGACTCGATGGGCCGAAGGGCCTATGATTCTATGGTAAGGATAAATTGTAACCCGGGACACCAGTGTGAACTCTCCTGCTCCTCTTCTTCTGAAGACTCTCACTAAAGCCATTCCTCATTGGCCCCGTTGCAGCCAAGACTCCTGACGTAATTGTGACAATCTCTTCACTCTCTGCGTCTGCAACCCCCCCAAACCTCCTCGGCGAAAAACTGCAGCAGGCGACGGTGCAGAGGGACCTCGGGGTCCTTGTGCATGAGTCGCAAAAACCCAGCTTGCAGGTGCAGCAGGTGGTCAGGAAGGCGAATGGGATGCTGGCCTTCATAGCGAGGGGGATTGAATATAAAAGTAGGGAGGTCTTGCTGCAGCTGTATAGGGCATTGGTGAGGCCGCAGCTGGAGTACTGTGTGCAGTTTTGGGCGCCGCACCTGCGCAAAGATATTTTGGCCTTGGAGGGAGTGCAGAGGAGGTTTACTAGGCTGATACCGGAGTTGAGGGGGTTGAGCTATGAGGAGAGGCTGAATAAACTAGGCTTGTACTCGTTAGAGTTTAGAAGAATGAGGGGAGATCTCATTGAGACGTATAAGATGATGAATGGGATGGATAGGATAGAGGTGGAGAGACTCTTCCCGCTCAAAAAAGACAGTAGGACTAGGGGGCACAGCCTCAAGATAAAGGGGGGGCGGTTTAGAACGGAGTTGAGGAGGAACTTCTTCACTCAAAGGGTGGTGAATCTCTGGAATTCTCTGCCCGTTGAAGTGGTGGAGGCTGCCTCGCTCAATATTTTTAATACGCGGGTTGATGGGTTTTTGATAAGAGAGGGGATTAAGGGTTATGGGGAGAGGGCGGGAATGTGGAACTGAGCCGCGACAGATCAGCCATGATCTTATTGAATGGCGGGGCAGGCTCGAAGGGCTAGATGGCCTACTCCTGCTCCTATTTCTTATGTTCTTATGTAGGTGCGCTCGCCCTGCCTGTAATATTAGTCCTTGTGTTCTTTCGCATTGCTTTCGATGTGCAACGCCAGTCATTAATAAATCTAAATTTTACTCAGTTGGTGGGTTCAGTTGGCGATCTGAGTACAAGGTCCCTGCGGTGAAGAGCAGTTCCAGGGTGGGAGATGACTTTTCATGTTCGGTGGCTGTGGGGGGGAGGTCAGATAGGGCCAAGCGTTCAATCTCATTGGAAAGGTGTCACCTCCGACAGTGCAGCACCCATCACCACCGCCCCCCCCAAGGTCTTGGAAAAGCCACGGAGAGTGAGTGAGTGAGAGAGAGAGATCGTCGGGACTCACCGCCTGGAAATAGAAACCCGATGACAGATTTATGTGAAGATTTATGTGAAGCCGGTGAGAGCGCGGCGGAAACTCTGCCCCCGGGAGTGGGTGGGGGGGGGTGTACGCAACGAGAAGGGCAGGGTGGGATTTCATGGTTCAGGGTCAGGGGGGAGAGAAGCCAAAGTTGGAAGTTGAGTGACAGAATTGGAGAAGTTCAGGCCAATGAAGGAACGGAATCCATTTCCACAAAGCACGCATTCCAGAAACATCCGCAAGGTACTGAGGCCAGCAAAAGCGAGGAAGGGTTCGGTCTGAAGAGCTTGTGTTAGATTTATTACTGTCAGCATCAGAGGGGAGGGGGAGAGAAACTGGTGGAACAGGATGTGTGCTGTTGCCATGGTAACCAGCAGGTAGAGCAAATGGACAATTTGTGGCAGAGAATACTCCAGCCTCGGGCTTTAGTGAGACAGAGGCCTCCAGAATAGACAGATATTCAAGGTATGTGAGTCTCGGAGTGTTAGTGCATGTGAATCTCATAGTGTCTGTGTGTGTGTGTGTGTGTGTGTGTGTGTGAATCTGAGTGTGTGTGTGTGTGTGTGTATCTGAGTGTGTGTGTGTGTGTATCTGAGTGCGTGTGTGTGTGAATCTGTGTGTGTGTGTGAATCTGAGTGTGTGTGTGAATCTGAGTGTGTGTGTGTGTGTATCTGAGTGTGTGTGTGTGTATCTGAGTGTGTGTGTGTGTGTGTGAATCTGAGTGTGTGTGTGTGTGTGAATCTGAGTGTGTGTGTGTGTGTGAATCTGAGTGCGTGTGAATCTGAGTGTGTGTGTGTGTGAATCTGAGTGCGTGTGAATCTGAGTGTGTGCGTGTGTGTGTGTGTGAATCTGAGTGCGTGTGTGTGTGTGAATCTGTGTGTGTGTGTGAATCTGAGTGCATGTGTGTGTGTGAATCTGAGTGCGTGTGTGTGTGTGTGTGTGAATCTGAGTGTGTGTGTGTGAATCTGAGTGTGTGTGTGTGTGTGAATCTGAGTGTGTGTGTGTGTGTGAATCTGAGTGCGTGTGAATCTGAGTGTGTGTGTGTGTGAATCTGAGTGCGTGTGAATCTGAGTGTGTGCGTGTGTGTGTGTGTGAATCTGAGTGCGTGTGTGTGTGTGAATCTGTGTGTGTGTGTGTGAATCTGAGTGCATGTGTGTGTGTGAATCTGAGTGCGTGTGTGTGTGTGTGTGTGAATCTGAGTGTGTGTGTGTGAATCTGAGTGTGTGTGTGTGTGTGAATCTGAGTGCGTGTGTGTGTGAATCTGTGTGTGTGTGTGTGAATCTGAGTGTGTGTGTGTGTGTGAATCTGAGTGCGTGTGTGTGTGTGTGTGTGAATCTGAGTGTGTGTGTGTGAATCTGAGTGTGTGTGTGTGTGTGAATCTGAGTGCGTGTGTGTGTGAATCTGTGTGTGTGTGTGTGAATCTGAGTGTATGTGTGTGTGTGACTCTGAACACGTGTGAGTGAATCTGAACATGTGTGTGTGTGTGAATCTGAACACGTGTGTGTGTGTGTGTGTGTGTGTGTGTGTATCTGAGCGTGTGTGTGTGTGAATCTGAGCATGTGTGTGTGTGAATCTGAGCATGTGTGTGTGTGAATCTGAGTGCGTGTGTGTGTGTGTGTGTGTGTGTGAATCTGAGCATGTGTGTGTGTGAATCTGAGTGTGTGTGTGTGAATCTGAGTATGTATGTGTGTGTGTGTGTGTGTGTGTATATATATGTTGGCATGTGTGTATATCTCTACCTTGGCGTGTGTGTGTGTTAATATATGTAATATATACCCCGGAGTGTGTGTGTGTGTGTGTGTGAGAGAGAATCCTGTTGATTGTGTCTTTGTTCTAATCCTAATTCACAGAACAATGTCGAAAATCCAGTAAAGCAATCAGATTTTGTCTGACTGCTTTTGAGTGCCGTGTTGAATTTATTAATAATTCTTCTATTTATGGCTCCTAGCTTTGCTCTTCCACAAGTGAAAGTATCTCCTCTGTATCTATTTTGAGCTTACCAAGTGATTTTATCATCTTTAATACCTCTGTCGTGTTGAGGCCCCATTCCTTCTCATTGCTTCGTACTCAGTTGTGGTAGCTGTGTGATTCCTCTGCACCTCCTCTGATAGTTTGGGCGTTATTTTCATGTTATTTTTATCTGCTCTCAGTCCAGGCTGTCGGAGTTGCTGACTTATTCACACCCACTTCACTCATTTGGCACCAGGCTTCCTCTTGTCCCTGTGCTCCATCACACTCTGCTTTTCCTCCATCACCAGCTGGTCCTTGTTAATTCTATTTATCATATCCCAGGGTATATAAGCCAACCCGGCATATACCCCATCATTTTTCCAGTGTCCAGAATTCATGCTTTAGCGCATACTTTACAGCTACGTTATTCTCACCGTGTATGGGCCACTTTCTCCACTGCTGGCGTGGGCACAGAATCCCTACAGTTCAAAATGAGACCATTCGGCCCATTGGGCCTACACTAACCCACTGACAGAGCATCTCACCGAGGCCCTATCCCATAATCCCACATATTTACCCCAACTTCACACATCTTGAGACACTAAGGGACAATTTAGCATGGCCAATCCACCTAACCTACGCACCTCAGGACACTAAGGGACAATTTAGCATGGCCAATCCACCTAACCTACACACCTTAAGACACTAAGGGACAATTTAGCATGGCCAATCCACCTAACCTACACACCTCAGGACACTAAGGGGCAATTTAGCATGGCCAATCCACCTAACCTACACACCTTAAGACACTAAGGGACAATTTAGCATGGCCAATCCACCTAACCTACACACCTCAGGACACTAAGGGGCAATTTAGCATGGCCAATCCACCTAACCTACACACCTCAGGACACTAAGGGGCAATTTAGCTTGGCCATTCCACTTAACCTGCATATTTGGGAGGAAACTGGAACACCCGGAGGAAACCCATGCAGACATGGGGAGAACATGCAAACTCCACACAGGCAGTGACCCAAGGCTGGAATCAAGCCTGGTTCTCTGGCACTGTGAGGCAGCAGTGCTAACCCACTGTGCTGCCCAAGCCAACATAATAGATGAACAATGGAGTGGGCAGAAGAGGTGGGTGAGGGCAGAGGTCATGTGATACCTCCAGGACCATGTCCAATCAGAGCTGGCGATGCTGGTTGTTGTGTATGGATCAGTCTCGCTATAGCTGCTCCTGTCATTCGCAGAGTCCATTCCCATTCCGGTTATAATCTCTGGTATTTGTTTTGCGCGTCTCCCACAACTACAGCACTGTTCACCTCCCACAGGGACAAAACTATTTCATGTCCAGTGATAATTTCAGTCTCGTTAGTGCTGGCTGGATGTTCAGTATCTCAGGCTGTTTTGTTTTAATGGAAGCTTCTCCTTGGCCTGTTGTGTCAACGTGGGGACGGGAAAGGTTGTTGGTGGATTGCGGAACTAACTGAACTCCAGCCCTGAGCGCCACATAAAGAGTATCAGTATTGCAGTCAAACTCTGCAAAATAAACCCCTCTGATACTGAGAGCAGTGTCCCGAGTGGACGTTCGGTTAGATAACAGCTGCCAAAATTGAGCTATTCGACTGACTTACATAAAATAAATATCTATTTGACAAAGATTGAAATCATAGATTTGACTGCAGCTGACAGTACTGTATAACAGGGTACAGTTAACAGTACTGTATAACAGGATACAGCTAACAGTACTGTATAATAAGGTACAGTTAACAGTACTGTATAACAAGGTACAGTTAACTGTACTGTATAACAGGGTACAGCTAACCATATTGTGTAACAGGGTACAACTAACAGTGCTGTATAACAGGATACAGCTAACTGTATTGTGTAACAAGATACAGCTAACAGTACTGTATAACAGGGTACAGCTAACAGTACTATATAACAGGATACAGCTAACTGTATTTTATAACAGGGTAAAGCTAACAGTACAGTGTAACAGGATACAGCTAACTGTATTGTGTAACAGGATACACCTAACTGTACTGTGTAACAGGATACAACTAACAGTGCAGGATGCAGCTAACAGTATTGTATAACAGGATACAGCCAATTGTACCACACAACAGGCTACAGCCAACTGTACTCTATAACAGGCTACAGCCAGCTCTACCTTGTAACAGATCACAGCTAACAGCGCTTTACATCATGATACAGATAACTGTACTCGAAAGGAGACTGCACCAGACTTTACTGTGCACGAGACTACAGTCAAACATGGAGTCCCTACAGTGCCAAAGTAGACCATTCAACCCATTGAGTCTGTACCGACCCTGCGACTCAGCATTCCACCTAACCCCTAGCCCCACTTATTTAACTTGCTAATCCACCTTACCTACACATCTTGGGATACAGAGGGGCAAATTAGTATGGCCAATCCACCCAACCTGCACATCTTTGGAATGTAAGAGGAGAAGGGAGCATCTGGAGGAAACCCATGCAGACATGGGGAGAACGTGCAAACTCCACACAGACAGTTACGCAGGGCTGGAATCGAACCCGGGTCACTGGCACTCTGAGGCCGCAGTGCTAACCACAGTGCCACCGTGCCACCCAACTGTACTCTGTAACAGGTCGCACCTGACTGTACTCTGTACAGATTACACCAACAGACCACTGTACTGTGTAAGAATCTACACCCAATTGTAACTGACTATATATTGACTGCAGCTGACTGTACTCTGTAAAGATTTACATAGAAACATAGAAAATAAATTGTGCGGAGGGTGTGGAGAGTCTGCAGAAGGATCTAGATAGGCTGGGCGAATGGGCCAGGAACTGGCAAATGGAATTTAATGTTGGCAAGTGCAAGGTGGTCCACTTTGGTAGGAATAATGGTAGGAAGGACTATTACTTACGTGGCGAAAAACTGCAGCAGGCGACGGTGCAGAGGGACCTCGGGGTCCTTGTGCATGAGTCGCAAAAACCCAGCTTGCAGGTGCAGCAGGTGGTCAGGAAGGCGAATGGGATGCTGGCCTTCATCGCGAGGGGGATTGAATATAAAAGTAGGGAGGTCTTGCTGCAGCTGTATAGGGCATTGGTGAGGCCGCAGCTGGAGTACTGTGTGCAGTTTTGGTCGCCGCACTTATGCAAGGATATTTTGGCCTTGGAGGGAGTGCAGAGGAGGTTTACTAGGCTGATGCCGGAGTTGAGGGGGTTGAGCTATGAGGAGAGGCTGAATAAACTGGGCTTGTACTCGTTAGAGTTTAGAAGAATGAGGGGAGATCTCATTGAGACGTATAAGATGATGAATGGGATGGATAGGGTAGAGGTGGAGAGACTCTTCCCGCTCAGAAAGGACAGTAGGACTAGGGGGCACAGCCTCAAGATAAAGGGGGGGCGGTTTAGAACGGAGTTGAGGAAGAACTTCTTCACTCAAAGGGTGGTGAATCTCTGGAATTCTCTGCCCGTTGAAGTGGTGGAGGCTGCCTCGCTAAATATTTTTAAGACGTGGGTTGATGGGTTTTTGATAAGCGAGGGGATTAAGGGTTATGGGGAGAGGGCGGGAAAGTGGAACTGAGCCACGACAGATCAGCCATGATCTTATTGAATGGCGGGGCAGGCTCGAAGGGCTAGATGGCCTACTCCTGCTCCGATTTCTTATGTTCTTATGAGGGGAGGCCATTTGGCCCTTCAAGCCTTCTTCATCATTCATTCTGATCATGGCTCATCACTCAACTCAATAACCTGATTCCGCCTTTCCCTCAATATTCTTCACCCCAAGAATCTAACGGCTTCTTGAAAGCAGTTAATGTTTCAGCCTCAGCTGCTTTCCATGGTGGCAAATTCACAGGCTGACAACACTCTGGGTGAAGAAATTTCTCAGCTGTCCGAAATGGTCTGTATCCTTAGACTGTGACCCCTGGTTCTGGACTCCCTCATCCATCATCAGGGAAATCCTGTGAAGTTTTGAAGTGTGAAGTTTATTTATTAGTCTCACAAGTAGGCTTACATTCACACTCTGATGAAGTTACTGTGAAAATCACCTAGTTGCCACACTCTGGCGCCTGTTCGGGTACTCTGAATTTAGCACGGCCAGTGCAGCTAACCTGCACAACTTTGGGAGGAAACCGGAGCACCCGGAGGAAACCCACACAGAGACAGGGAGAACGTGCCAACTCCACGCACACAGTGACCCAAGCCGGGAATCGAACCCGGGTCCCTGGTGCTGTGAGGCAGCAACTGTGCCACCGTGCTGCCCCCTGTCTAGCCCTGTTAGACTTTTACAAGTTTCTGTGAGATTCCCCCCCCCCATCATTCTTCTGAACCCCAGTGAATACAATCCTAACCAACTCAGTCGCTCCTCATATGTAAGTCCTGTCATCTCAGGAATCAGTCTGGTAAACTTTCTCTGCACTCCCCTTAGAGTCGGAATATCCTTAGATAAGGAGACCAAAACGGCACACAGTATTCCAGCTATGGCCTCACCAAGGCCCTGTATAATTGCGTCAATACATCCCTGTTCTTGCACTCGAACCCTGCCTGCTGCACCTGCGTGCTTACCTTCAGCGACCGGTGTATGAGGACACCCAGGCCTTGTTGCACATTGCGCTCTCCTAATTTATAGCCACTCGGGTAATAATCTGCCTTCCTATTATTGCTACCAAAGTGTATAATCTCACATTTATCCACATTATATTGCATTTCTCCTTAACTTGTCCAAATCACACTGAAGCATCTCTGCATCCTCCTCACAGCTCACCCTCCCACCCAGCTTTGTATCACCTGCAAATTACACTTAGTTCTCTTATCCAAATCATTAATATATATTGTGAATAGCTGGGGTCCCAGCACCGATCCCTGTGGCACCCCACTAGTTACTGCCTGCCAATTTGAAAAGCACTCTTTGTTTCCCTTCTGCCAACCAGTTTTGTAATCATCTCAATACACTCCCCCCCCCCCAATTCCATGCACTGTAATCTTGTACGATAAGCTGTTCTGTCGGTCGGACTTTATCAAAAGTCTTCTGAAAGTCCGAATAAACCACATCCACTGGCTCTCCCTCATTAACTCTATTAAACACATCCTCAAATAATTTGTCAAACATGATTTCCCTTTCATAAATCCATGCCGACTCTGTCCAATCCTGCCACTCTTTTCCAGGTGTTTCTCTACAAAATCTTTGATAATGGATTCTAGCATTTTCCCCACTCTTGACGTCAGGCTTACTGGTCCCTGTTTTTTCTCTATCTCCCTTTTTAAAGAATGGGGTTACATTAGTTACCTACCTTCCAATCAGAGTCTATAGAATCTTGGAAGGTGACCACTAATGCAGCCACTATTTCTAGGGTCATTTCCTGAAGACCATAAGACATGGGAGCAGAATTAGGCCACTCGGCCCATCGGGTCTGCTTCACCATTCAATCATGGCTGATATTTTTCTCATCCCCAATCTCCTGTCTTTTCCCCATAACCCCTGATCCCCTTATCAATCACGAACCTATCTATCTCTGTCTTAAAGACACTCAATGGCCTGGCCTCCACAGCCTATTGTGGCAAACAGTTCCACAGATTCCCCACTCTCTGGCTGAAGAAATTCCTCCTCATCTCTGTTTTAAAGAATCGTTCCTTCAGCCTGAGGTTGTGCACTCTGGTTCTAGTTTTTCCTACTCGGGGGAAACATCCTCTCTACATCCACTCCATCCAGGCCTCGCAGTATCCTGTAAGTTTCGATAAGATCCCCCCTCATCCTTCTAAACTCCAACAAGTACAGACCCAGAGTCCTCAACCGTTCCTCACGCGACAAGCTCTTCATTCCAGGGATCATTCTTGTGAATCTTCTCTGCACCCTTCCCAAGGCCAGCACATCCTTCCTTAGATACAGGGCCCAAGACTGCTCACAATATTCCAAATGGGGTCTGACCAGAGCCTTATACAGCCTCAGAAGTCCATCCCTGCTCTTGTATTTTAGCTCCCTGGATGTGAATGCTAACATTACATTTGCCTTCCTAACTGCCGACTGAACCTGCACGTTGATCTTAAGAGAATCTTGAACAAAGACTCCCAAGTCCCTTTGTGTTTCTGATTTCCTGAGCATTTCCCCATTTAGAAAATAGTCTGTGTCTCCATTCGTCCTTCCAAAGTGCATAACCTCACACTTTTCCACCTCGTATTCCATCTGCCACTTCTTTGCCCATTCTCCTAACCTGTCCAAGTCTTTCTGCAGCCCCCCCTGCTTCCTCAATACTACCTGTCCCTCTACAAATCTTTGTATCATCAGCAAACTTAGCAACAGCACCTTCAGTTCCTTCCTTCAAATTGTTATAGTATATTGTGAAAAGTTGTGGTCCCAGCACTGACCCCTGAGGCACACCACTAATCACCGACTGGCATCCTGAGAAAGATTAATTTATCCCCACTCTCTGCCTTCTGCCAGTCAGCCAACTCTCTATCCATGCCAGGATCTTAACCTTAACACCACGGGCTCTTAACTTATTTAACAAGCTCCTATGCGGTACTTTGTCAAATTCCTTCTGGAAATCTAAATAAATTACGTCCACTGGTTCTCCTTTATCTAACTTCCTTGTTACCTCCTCAAAGAATTCTAAACTGCTCCCGATCCTCAGATCTGTTGTTTCTCTTGACCAATTTGTATGCCTATCCCTTGGATGTAATGCTAATTTCCCTCGTAAGCCTTAGTTTGGCCATCTTTCCAGTTTTACTTCTGTGCTGTACAGGAATTAACAATTGTTGCAGTTCCCCTACACGCTCCTTGAATATTTATCATTGCCTGTGCACTGTCATCCCCCCCTAGGTGACGTTTTCCAATCACAGCTAACTCACGTCTATCAATGTAGTTTCCTTTATTCAAATTTGTCAGACATGACCTCCCCTTGATGAGCTGACTCAGTCCTACTTTATCATACGCTTCCAATTACTCTGCGATCTCACCTTTAATAATGGACTCTCAAATCTTGCCAATGACTGAAGTCAGGCTCACCGGCCTATAATTTCCCATCTGCTGCCTCCCTCCCTTCCTGAGCAGCGGTGTTACATTAGCTACTTTCCAGTCCTCTGGGACTCCCCCTGCCTTAACTATTCCGAGGTACAGATGATCTGGCCCTGGAGATTTGTCGGCCTTTGACCCCATCAACTTCCCCAACACCAATTCTGTATTAATACTGATTTCCTTCATCTCACTAAAATCCCGCGTGCCCAACGTTTCCCGGTATATTATTTGTGTCCTCCTTTGTGAAGACAGAACCCAAGTATGTATTTAGGTCTTCAGCCATTTCTTTTCATTACAAATTCTCTTGTTTCTGCCTCACAGACTTAGCGAAACTTTTAGTCAGTCTTTACGTTCCCCGCACGCTTACCCTCATACTTCATTTTCCCCTTCTTAATCTGTCCCCTTGTCCTCCTTTGTTGAATTCTAAACTGCTCCCGATCCTCAGATCTGTTGTTTCTCTTGACCAATTTGTATGCCTCTCCCTTGGATATAATGCTAATTTCCCTCGTAAGCCTTGGTTTGGCCATCTTTCCAGTTTTACTTCTGTGCCGTACAGGAATTAACAATTGTTGCAGTTCCCCTACGCGCTCCTTGAATATTTATCATTGCCTGTGCACTGTCATCCCCCTAGGTAACGTTTTCCAATCACAGCTAACTCACGTCTATCAGTGTAGTTTCCTTTATTCAGATTCAGGACCCGAGTCTCAGAATCAACTACACCACTCTTCACCTTGATGGAAAATTCTATCACGTTGTGATCACTCATCCCCAAGGGGTCTTGCATAACCAGATTGCCAATAATCTCGTCAACATTAAGGGCATTTGAAGGGTCATTGGATAAGCATATGGATAATATCGGAATAGTGTAGGTTAGATGGGCTTTAGATTTGTTTTCACAGGTTGGCGCAATATTGAGGGCTGAAGGGCCTGTACTGTGCTGTAATGTTCTATGTTCTATATTCTGTAATTCCATTCTCATTACACGATACCCAGTCTAGAATGGTCTGTAGTCTGGTTGGTCCTCAATCTATTGGTCCAGAAAGCCATCCCATACACATTCCAGTCTGAGAATACAGGGTTTAGGGGGAATTTCTGCACCCAGAGAGTGGTCAGTCCGGAATTCGCTACCACAGGAAGTAATGAAGGCCAAAACATTGTGTGTTTTCAAGAGGCAATTAGATATAGTGTTTGGGGTGAAGGGGATCAAAGGTGTACGGGGGGGCGGGGGAGGAGGCAGGATCAGACTATTGAGTTGGATGATCAAAGTGAATGGCAGAGTAGGCTTGATGGCCCCTCCTGGACTGTGAGATTCTATGATTGTGTAGCCTCCTCCTGCTCCTATCTTCTCTGTTTCCTTCTCCACAGGATTGTGGCTAATTTGATTTGCCCGATCTATATATAGATTAAAGTCACCCATAATTACAGATGTTCCTTTATCGCGTGCATCTCCAATTTCTTGTGTAACAAAATTACCAACATTGCCAGTGCCGTTTGGGGGTCTATATGCAATCCCCACGAACGTGTTTTTCCCTTAATGTTTCTTAGCCCATACTCCATATAGATTTCACATTGCTGGAGCTAATACCTGTCCTCAGTATGGTGTTAATTCCCTCCTTAAGCAGCGATGCAGCTCTATCACCTTCTCCGTTTCGCCTCGTCCTCCCTGAATACTGAATACTCCTGGATATTCAGTTCCCATCCTGGTCACCCTGCAGCCGTGTCTCCGTAGTCCCGATTATATCATTCCCGTTTACATCTATTTGCGCAGTGAATCCGTCCACCTTAGAATCATAGAAAAACTACAGCACAAACAGGCCCTTCGGCCCACAAGTTGCGCCAATCTTATCTCTACCTACTAGGCTTACCTGTAACCCTCAATCCTATTAAGTCCCATGTACTCATACAGAAAGACCCTCTCGAATTTGCCTCCACCTTTATTGTGAATGCTATGTGTGTTAAGGCTCCTTAACTTCCTGTTAACATTACTGGTGTCATTCCTACTATTTTTCACAGAGTCCTTGTTTGATTCTGGCCCTCTGTTCCTCTGCTAATCACTTTTCTTATTCCTCCATCTGTCTTTGTTTCTTTGCTTTTGAATCCCCTTCCTCTGACTCCTTGCATGGTTCCCATCTCCTTGCCATTTTAGTTCAAACCATCCCCAAGCATTCTAGCAAACGCTCCCCCGCGGACATCTGCCCCGATCCTGCCCAGGTGTAACCCGTCGAGTTTTGTACTGGTCCCACCTCTCCCAGAACCAGTCCCAATGTCCCGGGAATCAGGAACGTTTCCCCTCGCACCCATCACGTCAGCCATGCATTCAACCAATATCCTCCTATTTCTATTCTAACTAGCACATTAATGCCAACTGTACTGTGTACAGACCACGCACAACTTTACTCTGCAATCGTAAAGCCAGCTGTACTCCGAGTGGTCCTAGGGAATGGTACTTGCGGTACTGGCATTCTGTCTAAGCAGGTGGTGGTTGTCAGGGACACAGATACAAGAGCGTAAATCATCTACAGAGTTTGTACCTTGTAAACCTGAGCTCGTGCAAGTTCTAAATATCTATTCCAAAGTTCACAATATAAAAATTGGCCCAGTTCGTGGAAGTTCACTTAATTCATTTAAATCCTGTAAAGTACTTGGTCCCTTATAAAAATGTACATTTATATTCATGAAAGACCAGCTAATACTTCAATAAACTCTTTGAGTTGTTAATAAAACTGTGAACTTACAGACCGCCCCCCGCTCTGATAATGATAGGTTGTTGAAGCAGCCAAGCAGGAATAATGGTGTAATGATCGAACAAAGACAATTACAGCACAGGAACAGGCCCTTCGGCCCCTCCAAGCCTGCACCGACCATACTGTCCAACTGCACTAAAACCCTTCTGGGAACCGTATCCCTCTATTCCCATCCTATTCATGTATTTGTCAAGATGCCCCTTAAGAGTCACTAACTTATCCGCTTCCACTACCTCCCGCTGCTCTCTGTATAAAAAATCTGCCTCGTACACCTCCTTTAAACCTTGCCCCTCGCATCTTAAACCTGTGTCCCCCTAGTAATTGATTCTTCCACCCTGGGAAAAAGCTCCTGACTATCCACTCTTGCCCATGCCCCTCATAATCTTCCATCAGGTAGCCCCTCAATATCCATTACTGTTATTATTGTGGCAGCAAGCAGCTCGTGAAACTGCTAGAACAGATTTTTGTTTTCAATTCTCACAGGCAGCATGTTCTTTCGATTCTTTAGGGGAAACATTTGCTGAAGTGGTTTGGGAAGGTTTGAACAAAAATGGGAAGGGGGCGGCCGTGTAAAAACTTGACAAGTTATTATCTACAGACTTCTCAGCCTCCTGTGCCCTCATTTACATTCCCTTTGTCCAATTCTACCCCCCATCCTCCTGCCAATAGTATAAACCTCTGCTGGTTCTCTGTGGTCTCAGCCCTGATGAAGGCTCATCCAGACTCGAAACGTTGGCTCCATTCTCTCTCCCCACAGATGCTGTCAGACCTGCTGAGATCTTCCAGCGTTTTCTGCTGGTCTTTTAGGTCAAACCAAATAGACAAACCCAAACTAACTTAGGACAAAGTAAAAGGGGCAGCTCCCCAAAAGGAAAGGGAACAGCCTGAACAAAACCTAAAGTACAAAGGAAACTGAAAGACACATCAAATCAAAATGTGATTGTCGGGGTCTGTAATGCACCCCAGCCCTTGCGGTGCCCAGCGGGCATGGGACGCATCAACTGCGCCCGCGGACACCGCATGCTCCCTCTCCAGGGACACCTGGCCGCGAATGTAGGAATGGGGGCAGGATTTCTGGACCCGAGTCCCGCTTGCCATTGTTAAAATTCCTCGGAATCTTCAAGTTGCTGCAGGAAAACCGGCCTCTGGTGCCTGGGTCATTGATAGAGATGGATCAGTGTGAATTTGATTTGATTTATTACTGTCACATGTATTATCATACAGTGAAAAGTGTTGTTTCTTGCGCGCTGTACAGACAAAGCATACCATTCATAGAGAATGAAAGGAGAGAGTGCAGAATGTCGTGTTACACTCATAGATAGGATGTGGAGAAAGACCAGCTTAATGCAAGGTAAATCCATTCAAAAGTCTGATGGGCAGCAGAGAAGAAGCTGTTCTTGAGTCGGTTGGTACATAAGAACTGGGAGCAGGAGTAGGCCACCTGCCCCCTCGAGCCTGCTCTGCCATTCAATAAGATCATGGCTGATTTTTTTCGTGGACTCAGTTCTATTTACCCGCCTGGTCTTCATAACCCTTAATTCCTTTACTATTCAAAAATGTATCTATCCTTGCCTTAAAAACATTCAATGAGGGAGCCTCAACTGGGCAGGGAATTCCACAGATTCACAACCCTTTGGGTGAAGAAGTTCCTCCTCAACTCAGTCCTAAATCTGCTCCCCCTTATTTTGAGGCCTTGCCTCTAGTTCTAGTTTCACCTGCCAGTAGGAACAGCTTCCCTGCTTCTATCTGATCTATTCCCGTCATAACCTTATATGTTTCTATAAGATCTCCCCTCATTCTTCTGAATTCCAGTGAGCATATCCCCAGTCTACTCAGTCTCTCCTCATAAGCCAACCCTCCAGAATCACCCTAGTGAATCTCCTCTGCACCCCCTCCAGTGCCAGTATATCCTTTCTCAAGTAAGGAGACCGAAACTGTACACAGTACTCCAGGTGTGGCCTCACCAGCACCTTATACAGCTGCAACATAACCTCACTGTTTTTAAACTCCATCCCTCTAGCAATGAAGGACAAAATTCCATTTGCCTTCTTAACTACCTGCTGCGCCTGCAAACCAACTCCTTGAGATTCCTGCACAAGGACACCCAGGTCCCTCTACGCAGTAGCATGCTGCAATTTATTACTATTTAAATAATAGTCCATTTTGCTGTTATTCCTACCTCACATTTACCAACATTGTACTCCATCCGCCAGACCCTCGCCCACTCACTTAGACTATCTATATCCCTTTGCAGACTTTCAGCGTCCTCTGCACGTTTTGCTCTGCCACTCATCTTTGCAAGCCTCGGCAAGTCGTGGGGGTTACAGGTAGTGTGACATGAACCCTTGCAAAATCTCACTAACTGTCCTGGATGGAGACGATACACATCTCCTTAACCTGTGCTTAACCACTCACATTGTCTGTACCTTTAAGACTTGATTACCTGTAAAGACTCCCATTCCAACCATTATTTTGTAAATTGAGTTTGTGCCTTTATATGCCCTGTTTGTGAACAGAACTCCCACTTGCCTGACGAAGGGGCAGCGCTCCGAAAGCTAGTGGCTTTTGCTACCAAATAAACCTGTTGGACTTTAACCTGGGACTTCTTACTCATCTTAGTGTCACCTGTGAATTTTGACACACTACGCTTGGTCCTCAACTGTAAATCGTAAACAATTGCGGTCCCGACACTGATCCCTGAGGCACACCACTTGTCACTGATCGCCAACCAGAAAAGCACCCATTTACCCCCACTCTTTGCTTTCTGTTAGTTAACTATCCATGCTAATACATTACCTGTAAAACCGTGCACCTTTATCTAATGCAGCAGTCTTTGGTGCCACACCTTGTCAAATGCTTCCCGAAAATCCAGGTACACCACATCCACAGGTTCCCCCATGATAATTGCTGTACCGTTTTTACTTGCATCGGTTATTTCTTTGTTTATTTCTTGCCCCATCATGATGTTATTATTTGGTGGCCTATAAACTATGCCTGTCAGTGACTTTTCCTCCGTACTATTTTTAATTTCCACCCAACGTGGCCTCAGCTAGCTGGAAGAAAGAATGTCCAGGGAGTCCTTAGTTATACCGGCTGCTTTGCCAAGGCAGTGGGAAGTGTAGACAGAGTCAATGGACGGGAGGCTGGTTTGCGTGACGGATTGGGCTACATTCACGACCTTTTGTAGTTTCTTGTGATCTTGGGCAGAGCAGGAGCCCAGACCAAGCTGTGATACAACCAGAAAGAATGCTTTCTATGGTGCATCTGTAAAAGTGGATGGGTCACCCTGTGGCCAAAACATTGTGTGATATCTGGGAGCAATTGTATATAGCTCTTGTTGTTAAAGGGATCTTGGGATATGGGGGAAGCAAAGAAAATTACAGCACAGGAACAGGCCCTTCGGCCCTCCAAGCCTGCACTGACCATGCTGCCCAATTTAATTAAAACCCCCTACCATTCTGGGGACCATATCCCCCTATTCCCAGCCTGTTCTTGTATTTGTCAAGACGCCCCTTAAAAGTCACTATTGTATCCGCTTCCATTACCTCCCCCAGCAACAAGTTCCAGACACCCACTACTCCCTGTGGAAAAAATCTGCCCCGGACATCTCCTTTAAACCTTGCCCCTCGCACCTTAAACCTAGTAATTGATTCTTCCACCCTGGGAAAAAGCTTCTGACTATCCACTCTGTCCATGCGCCTCTTAATCTTGTAGACTCCTATCAGATCTCCCCTCAACCTCCATCTCTCTAGTGAGAACAAACCAAGTTTCTCCAACCTCTCCTCATAGCCATACCAGGCAACATCCTGGTAAATCTTTTCTGTACCCTCTCCAAAGCCTCCACATCCTTCTGGTAGCATGGCGACCAGAATTGAACACTATATTCCCAAGTGTGGCCTAAATAAAGTTCTATAAAGCTGCAACATGATTTGCCAATTCTTAAACTCAATGCCCCGGCCAATGAAGGCAAGCATGCCGTATGCCTTCTTGACTACCTTCTCCACCTGCATTGCCACTTTCAGTGACCTGTGTACCTGTACACCCAGATCCCTCTGCCTATCAATACTCCTAATGGTTCTGCCATTTACTGTATATTTCCTATCTGTATTAGATGTTCCAAAATGCATTACCTCACATTTGTCTGGATCAATCTCCATCTGCCATGTGGAAGGCAGGATCAGGATATTGAATCTGATGGTCAACCATGATCAAAATGAATGGCGGAGTGGAGCTGAAGGTCCGATTAGGCCTCCTTCTCCTTCTAGTTTTTGTCTGTTGGCATTGAGTTCCCCTCAGGGATTGCAGTGGTTCAAGGTGGCAGCTCAGTTAGCGCTGAGCAATAAATGCTGCCTTAGCCAGTGGCACCCAGATCCCATGGCTAATTTTTTCTTTAGAAATCTGATGCCTGTTCCAATTGGAGTTTTGAATCCTGCTGTAATTTGGTTTGATGGTTTAGCGTCAACTACCTTTTGTATTCATTTGTGCCTCTGGAGGTTTACATGCAGATCTTGGGTTCCCAGTAAGCACAGTGAAAAGTCTGACAACACCAGGTTTTAGTCCAACCTATTTATTTGATAATATACTCACAAGCTTTCGGGGTTACCCCCTTCGTCAGGTGAATGGAGAGTTCTGGCCTCAGACAGAGCATATAAAGCACAGACAGTTTAGAGATTACTGATTAGAATGCGAATCCTTACACCTAACCTGCTGTTCAAGACCTGAAGTGGCTGATAATGTGAGTGGAAGGAGCACTGATCACAGTTTAAAGAGATGTGTATTGTCTTGGTCACGGGCATTCAGCCTCTGACCTTCGGGTAAGCATTCTCCAAGGCGGCCTTCACGACACACGACAGCGCAGAGTCGCTGAACAAAGACTGATAGCCAAGTTCCGCACACATGAGGACGGTCTCAACAGGGATCTTGGGTTCATGTCGCACTATCTGTAACCCCCGTGACTTGCCTGGGTTTGCAAAACCTCACTTACTGTACTGTCTGGAGACAATACACATCTCTTTAAACTGTGATCAGTGCTCCTTCCACTCACATTATCAGCCACTTCAGGTCTTGAACAGCAGGTTAGGTGTAAGGATTCGCATTCTAATCAGTAACCTCTAAACTGTCCGTGCTTTATATGTTCTGTCTGAGGCCAGAACTCTCCATTCACCTGACGAAGGGGCTAACCCCGAAAGCTTGTGAGTATATTATCAAATAAATAGGTTGGACTAAAACCTGGTGTTGTCAGACTTTTCACTGTGTTTACGCCAGTCCAACGCCGGCATACCCACATCATTCCCAGTAAGCTCCAAAGATCCAGTTGCTGCTGTCTCCAGTCTAACCCCGTTGAGCCCATGCAGTCGGATTCATTTCAATTTCCAACTCAACAGAAGTCAAACTTTGTGTTTTGTGCTCTGTGGCAACTTAATTGAGGTACAGCAGTTTAGACGCTTTGTGTGCTCAGGTACAGCGGACTGTATGCTTTGTGTGCTATGATACAGTAGTTTAGATGCTTTGTGTGTTTAGATACGGAAGAGAGGATGCTTTGGTGCTCAGATACGTAAGAACGTAACATAAGAGCAGACAAAAGGTAGGGAATAGCTGACAAAAGGCAGGGAATTATAGGCCGGTTAGTTTAACGTCTGTAGTTGGAAAAATGCTAGAATCCGTCATCAAAGAAGAAATAGCGAGGCACCTAGAAAAAAATGGTTTGATCGAGCAGACGCAGCATGGATTCGTTAAGGGGAAGTCGTGTTTGACAAATTTATTGGATTTCTATGAGGATGTGACTAGTGCGGTAGACAGAGGGGAACCGGTGGATGTGGTGTTTTTAGATTTCCAAAAGGCGTTCGATAAGGTGCCTCACAAAAGGTTGCTGCAAAAGGTTAGGGTGCACGGAGTTGGGGGTAAGGTTAGCGTGGATAGAGGATTGGCTGTCTAATGGGAGGCAGAGAGTTGGTATCAATGGGTGCTATTCTGATTGGCGGTTGGTGACTAATGGAGTGCCGCAGGGATCGGTGCTGGGGCCTCAGCTATTTACCATTTATACAGATGATCTGGAGGAGGGGGCTGAGTGTAGGGTAACGAATTTTGCTGATGACACGAAAATGAGTGGAAAAGCAAATTGCGTGGAAGGTGCGGAAAGTCTGCAGAGGGATCTGGATAGGCTGAGCGAGTGGGCGAGGACCTGGCAGATGGAGTATAATGTTAGCAAGTGTGAGGTTATCCGCTTTGGCAGGAATAATAGTAGGAGGGATTATTATTTAAAAGGTGAAAAGCTGCAGCATGCTACAGTGCAGAGGGACCTGGGGGTCCTTGTGCATGAATCGCAAAAACCCAGTCTGCAAGTGCAGCAGGTGATCAGGAAGGCGAATGGGATGCTGGCCTTTATAGCGAGGGGGATAGAATATAAAAGCAGGGAGGTCTTGCTGCAACTGTACAGGGCACTGGTGAGGCCGCAGCTGGAGTACTGTGTGCAGTTTTGGTCGCCGCACTTACGGAAGGATATTTTGGCCTTGGAGGGAGTGCAGAGGAGGTTCACTAGGCTGATACTGGAGATGAGGGGGTTGGACTATGAAGAGAGATTGAATAGACTGGGTCTGTACTCGCTGGAGTTTAGAAGGATGAGGGGGGATCTTATAGAGACGTATAAGATAATGAAGGGGATGGATAGGGTAGAGGTAGAGAGATTCTTCCCGCTTAGAAAGGACAGCAGGACTAGAGGGCACAGCCTCAAGATAAGGGGGCTGCAGTTTAGATCGGAGTTGAGGAGGAACTTCTTCACTCAAAGGATGGTGAATCTCTGGAATTCTCTGCCCGTTGAAGTGGTGGAGGCTGCCTCGCTGAATATATTTAAGTCACGGGTAGATAGGTTTCTGATAGACAGGGGAATTAAGGGTTATGGGGAGAAAGCGGGAAAGTGGAACTGATCCACTTCAGATCAGCCATGATCTTATTGAATGGCGGGGCAGGCTCATAGGGCTAGATGGCCTACTCCTGCTCCTGTTTCTTATGTTCTTAGATACAGCTGTTTAGATGCTTTGCGTGCTCAGGTCCAGCAGTTTTGATGCTCTGCGTGGTCAGATACAGCAGTTGGGATGATTTGAGTGCTCAGTGGGATTGTGAGATACTCTGAGGCCTCGTGCAACTGTCCACAATGAAATGGTCATTAAAGTCTCGGGTTTTGAATCTCTGCATTTTGACAGTCTTGAGTTGTTGCTGCTTGAACCAAGTTTTCAGTCTGTGCTGCTATCGATACTGGCATCTGAAAGGCACAAGGTCAACGATGAGGTTTTGGTTGAGGATGTAAACATTAGCGAGAGTATGGCCTTTCCACATTGACTGTTGAAACCCCTCATTAAATTGTGGCTACAGTCCAGAATTTGACACCAGTCCATGGAGCTCCCTGGTCATTAAGTGTGTCTCACTCCCTGGCAAGACTGATCAGGAAATGCCAGGATCAGTGTTGGGAAAAATTCTGTCAACGATACTCAGTCATCGGCACGTGAACTACAGTTGCTCAGTAAGAAATGGCCAGCATGTGTTCAGTGTGACAAAAACCCTGGGGATAAAGCTGGTGCAGCACATTAGAGGAGCGACGGAACTGCCTGCTGTAGAGCTCTGTTAACTTGTGATATAGTCGCTGAAGAAGCAACAAGTCTTACTTGCCCCTGTCCATGAATATTCATGAGGTGGAGATGCTGGCATTGGGCTGGGGTACACCCAGGAGTCTCAGGTTAAAGTCCAACAGGTTTATTTGGGAGCACGAGCTTTCAGAGCACTGCTCCTTCACCAGGTGAGTGGTCCAGTGCTCCGAAAGCTCGTGATTCTGAATGAACCTGTTGCACTTTAACCTGGTGAGACTTCTTACCATGAGGATCCAGGAAGCTTAGGTCCAGTGTTTCTGTCCTTCTCAGTTACAATTCCTGTTAAATTTTTTCACTGCTTTTCACACTTCACAACCAGTTTTAAATCCAACATTTATAAAATAAAAACAGAAAGCGATGGATTAACTCAGCAGATCTGGCAGCATCTGTGGAGAGAGAGAGAGAGAGAGAGAGTACTCAAAATGTTAACTCGGTTTCTCTCTCCACAGACACACTGCCAGATCCGCTGAGTTTTTCCAGCAGTTTCTGTTTGTTTTCCAGCATCCACGGTATTTTGCTTTTGTTTTGGACCCAGTGTTTTTATTTTCTGATTTGCAAAAGCAACGCAGTGCGTCAGCCTGTGTTAACTCCAGATAAAACTTGTGAGATTGCATGCGAGTCCATGTCTGCAGGAACTGTGTTCAAAAGAACGTAGGGGGAGACACGGTAGCGCAGTGGGTTAGCACTGCTGCTTCACAGCTCCAGGGTCCTGGGTTCGATTCCTGGCTCGGGTCACTGCCTGTGTGGAGTTTGCACATTCTCCTCGTGTCTGCGTGGGTTTCCTCTGGGTGCTCTGGTTTCCTCCCACAGTTCAAAGATGTGCGGGTTAGGTTGATTGGCCGTGCTAAGAAATTGTCCCTTAGTGTCCAGGGATGCGTAAGTTAGAGGGATTAGTGGGTAAATATGTACGGATATTGGGAGAGGGTCAGGTTGGGATTGTGTTTGGTGCAGACTCGATGGGCTGAAGGGCCTCTTTCTGGACTGTAGGGTTTCTATGATTTCAACCTATAATAACCCTGATTGTTATTTCAATCCTTTTATAGTACTGATTGCAAAACTGGCCTGTCTTACACTCAGACGTGTGGGAGTTAGACTCTAACTAAGAAGGTAGTATTTCAATCCTATCCTAAGGCCTGTGTGTGTCGCCATCCACATTCCTTTAATTCTGAGTTCCTTCCCAGGACCCAGACGGTGAGGGGACATACATCACCGTTGACCAGAAACTGAACCGGACCCATCCATATGAAGACTGATACTACCGGAGCAGGTCAGAGGCTGGGAATCCTGTAACCCGACCTTCTGACTCTCCAAAACCTGTCCAACATCTACAATAAGAAGTCTCACCACACCAGGTTAAAGTCCGACAGGTTTATTTGGTAGCACAAGCCACTAGCTTTTGGAGCACTGCCCCTTCATCAGGTGAGTGGGAGTTCTGTTCACAAACAGGGCATAGAAAGACACAAACTCAATTTACAAAATAATGGTTGGAATGCGAGTCTTTACAGGTAATCAAGTCTTAAAGGTACAGACAATGTGAGTGGAGAGAGAGTTAAGCACTGGTTAAAGGGATGTGTATCCAGTGACAGTTAGTGAGATTTTGCAAGCCCAGGCAAGTCACGGGGGTTACAGATAGTGCGACATGAGCCCAAGATCCCTGTTGAGACCGTTCTCATGTGTGCGGAACTTGGCTATCAGTCTCTGCTCAGCGACTCTGCGCTGTCGTGTGTTGTGAAGGCCGCCTTGGAGAATGCTTACCTGAAGGTCAGAGGCCGAATGCCCCGTGACCGCTGAAGTGTTCGCCAACAGGGAGGGAACAGCCTTGCCTGGTGATTGTCGAGCGATTTTCATTCATCCGTTGTCGTAGCGTCTGCATGGTCTCCCAAATGTACCATGCTTCGGGACATCCTTTCCTGCAACGTATCAGATAGACAACGTTGGCCGAGTTGCAAAAATATGTACCGTGTACCTGGTGGATGGTGTTCTCACGTGAGATGATGGCATCCATGTCGATGATCCAGCATGTCTTGCAGAGGTTGCTGTGGCAGGGTTGTGTGGTGTTGTGGTCACTGTTCTCCTGAAGACTGGGTAGTTTAAGAACATAAGAACATAAGAAATAGGAGCAGGAGTAGGCCATCTAGCCCTTCGAGCCTGCCCCACCATTCAATAAGATCATGGCTGATCTGAAGTGGATCAGTTCCACTTTCCCGCTTTCTCCCCATAACCCTTAATTCCCCTGTCTATCAGAAACCTATCTACCCGTGACTTAAATATATTTAGCGAGGCAGCCTCCACCACTTCAATGGGCAGAGAATTCCAGAGATTCACCACCCTTTGAGTGAAGAAATTCCTCCTCAACTCCGTTCTAAACCGCCCCCCCTTTATCTTGAGGCTGTGCCCTCTAGTCCTCTGTCCTTTCTAAGCAGGAAGAATCTCTCTACCTCTACCCTATCCATCCCCTTCATTATCTTATACGTCTCTATAAGATCCCCTGTCATCCTTCCAAACTCCAATGTGTGAACATCTCGCCAGGGCTATCCCCACACCCCCACTTCTTGCTTTCAAACAACCACACAACCTCAAACAGACCATTGTCCGCAGCAAACTACCCAGCCTTCAGGAGAACAGTGACCACAACACCGCACAACCCTGCCACAGCAACCTCGGCAAGACATGCCGGATCATCGACACGGATACCATCATCTCACGTGAGAACACCATCCACCAGGTACATGGTAAATACTCTTGCAACTCGGCCAAAATTGTCTACCTGATACGTTGCAAGAAAGGATGTCCCGAAGCATGGTACATTGGGGAGACCATGCAGACACTACGACAACGGATGAATGAACATCGCTCGACAGTCACCAGGCAAGACTGTTCCCTTCCTGTTGGCGAACACTTCAGTGGTCACGGGCATTCAGCCTCTGATCTTCAGGTAAGCATTCTCCAAGGCGGCCTTCATGACACACGACAGCGCAGAGTCGCTGAACAGAGACTGATAGCCAAGTTCCGCACACATGAGGACGGTCTCAACAGGGATCTTGGGTTCATGTCGCACTATCTGTAACCACCGTGACTTGCCTGGGTTTGCAAAACCTCACTTACTGTACTGTCTGGAGACAATACACATCTCTTTAAACTGTGATCAGTGCTCCTTCCACTCACATTATCAGCCACTTCAGGTCTTGAACAGCAGGTTAGGTGTAAGGATTCGCATTCTAATCAGTAATCTGTAAACTGTCTGTGCTTTATATGCTCTGTCTGAGGCCAGAACTCTCCATTCACCTGAAGAAGAGGGAAACCTCAAAAGCTTGTGCGTTTACTATCAAATAAATCGGTTGGACTAAAACCTGGTGTTGTCAGACTTTTTACTGTAGCAAGACAAGGGCTGCAGATACATGGGAACACCATCGCCTGGAGACTCCACCCCAAGTCACTCAGGATCCCGACTTGGAAATATATTGCTGTTCCTTCGCTGCAGCTGGGTCAAAATTCTGGCACTCGTTCTCTATCTGCAATGTGGGTGTACCTACCACTTACAGACTGCAGTGGTTCAAGGTGTTAGCTCACAGTGTAAGGGGAAATAAAATGCTGGCTGTATATAGCAATACCCGCATCCTGTAACTTAATGAATGAAAATACTAAGCCTGTCTGAAAATGTAACACAGGTACTCACCATCGATAGGCGGAGAATCCTTACAGAATTCGAGCAGATAGAACTCTGGCCATTGTCACAAGTCCCGGGCACCCAAAGAATTGATGTGGGTCTGTATACCAATCACATGATAGGGTTATTTTGAGAACTCAACATGAGCACTCCCTCAGCACTGACCCTCTGACAGTGCGGCACTCCCTCAGTACTGACCCTCTGTCAGTGCGGCACTCCCTCAGCACTGACCCTCTGACAGTGCGGCACTCCCTCAGCACTGACCCTCTGACAGTGCGGCGCTCCCTCAGCACTGACCCTCTGACAGTGCGGCGCTCCCTCAGCACTGACCCTCTGACAGTGCGGCACTCCCTCAGCACTGACCCTCTGACAGTGCGGCGCTCCCTCAGCACTGACCCTCTGACAGTGCGGCGCTCCCTCAGCACTGACCCTCTGACAGTGCGGCGCTCCCTCAGCACTGACCCTCTGTCAGTGCGGCGCTCCCTCAGCACTGACCCTCTGACAGTGCGGCACTCTCTCAGCACTGACCCTCTGTCAGTGCGACACTCCCTCAGCACTGACCCTCTGACAGTGCGGCACTCTCTCAGCACTGACCCTCTGACAGTGCGGCACTCCCTCAGCACTGACCCTCTGACAGTGCGGCACTCCCTCAGCACTGACCCTCCGACAGTGCGGCGCTCCCTCAGCACTGACCCTCTGACAGTGCGGCACTCCCTCAGCGCTGACCCTCTGACAGTGCGGCACTCTCTCAGCACTGACCCTCTGACAGTGCGGCACTCCCTCAGCACTGACCCTCTGACAGTGCGGCACTCCCTCAGCGCTGACCCTCTGACAGTGCGGCACTCCCTCAGCACTGACCCTCTGACAGTGCGGCACTCTCTCAGCACTGACCCTCTGACAGTGCGGCACTCCCTCAGCACTGACCCTCTGACAGTGCGGCGCTCCCTCAGCACTGACCGTCTGACAGTGCGGCGCTCCCTCAGCACTGACCCTCTGACAGTGCGGCGCTCCCTCAGCACTGACCCTCTGACAGTGCGGCACTCCCTCAGTACTGACCCTCTGTCAGTGCGGCACTCCCTCAGTACTGACCCTCTGTCAGTGCGGCACTCCCTCAGCACTGACCCTCTGACAGTGCGGCATTCCCTCAGCACTGACCCTCTGACAGTGCGGCACTCCCTCAGCACTGACCCTCTGACAGTGCGGCACTCCCTCAGCACTGACCCTCTGACAGTGCGGCACTCCCTCAGCACTGACCCTCTGACAGTGCGGCACTCCCTCAGCACTGACCCTCTGACAGTGCGGCACTCCCTCAGCACTGACCCTCTGACAGTGCGGCACTCCCTCAGCACTGACCCTCTGACAGTGCCACACTCCCTCAGCACTGACCCTCTGACAGTGCCACACTCCCTCAGTTCTGTGCTGTAAATGTCTGCCTGGATCCGGTGATTACACCTCTGCAGTTGGAGCTGAACCCATGACCTCTGACCCAGAGGTGAGAGTTCTCCTCACTGAGCCTGAAGGTTGTGCATTGATTTTAAATTCACTTTGGAAGGTTTTGTGCAAAGTGACTTGCGTTGTAATGAAACGATCCGCCTGTTCCTCTGGCGTCTAATCTGGAATGAAAAGTATTTCTGAGCCTGTTTTTGAATGAAGAAACCCCCAGACCAGCCCATTCACACACGGGTAACTGTGACCTGGTCAGTGTGTTCAGTAGCTGACTGGAGATGTCAGTGTGTGTGTGTGTGTGTGTGTGTGTGTGTCTGTGTTTGGGTGTGTGTGTGTATGTGTGAGTGTGTGTGTCTGTGTTTGGGTGTGTGTGAGTGAGTGTGTGAGTGAGTGTGTGTGTGTGTGTGTGTGAGTGTGTGTGTGTGTGTTTGGGTGTGTGTGAGTGTGTGTGTGTGTTTGGGTGTGTGTGTCTGTGTTTGGGTGTGTGTGTGAGTATGTGAGTGAGTGAGTGTGTGTGAGTGAGTGTGTGTGTGTGAGTAAATGAGTGTGTCAGTGAGTGTGTGTGTGAGTGAGTGTGTGTATGTGTGTGTGTGTGTGTCAGTGTGTGTGTGAGTATGTGTGTCAGTGAGTGTGTGTGTGAATATGTGTGTCAGTGAGTGAGTGAGTGTGTCAGTGTGTGTGTGTGTGAGTGTGTGTGTTTGGGTGTGTGTGTCTGTGTTTGGGTGTGTGTGAGTATGTGTGTGAGTGTGTGTGTGAGTGAGTGAGTGTGTGTGAGTGAGTGTGTGTGTGAGTAAATGAGTGTGTCAGTGTGTGTGTGTGTCAGTGTGTGTGTGTGTGTGTGTGAGTGAGTGTGTGTCAGTGTGTGTGTGTCAGTGTGTGTGTGAGTGTGAGTATGTGTGCCAGTGTGTGTGTGTGTGAATATGTGTGTCAGTCAGTGAGTGAGTGTGTGTGTGTGAGTGTGAGTATGTGTGTCAGTGTGTGTGTGAGTGAGTGTGTGTATGTGTGTGTCAGTGTGTATGTGAGTGTGTCAGTGTGTGTGTGAGTGTGAGTATGTGTGTCAGTGTGTGTGTGAGTGAGTGTGTGTATGTGTGTGTCAGTGTGTGTATGTGTGTGTCAGTGTGTGTGTGTGAGTGAGTGTGTCAGTGTGTGTGTGTGTGTGTGAGTGAGTGTGTCAGTGTGTGTGTGAGTGAGTGAGTGTATGTGTGTGTCAGTGTGTGTGTGTGTGTGAGTGTGTCAGTGTGTGTGTGAGTGAGTGTGTGTATGTGTGTGTCAGTGTGTGTGTGAGTGTGTCAGTGTGTATGTGACATTGCTGCTTTCTCCAGCCTCTGTCACTGTGTGAAGTTCAGCGGTGAAATGCTGAATCAGCGACACTCACTGTCAGACTGATTCATTCCCTCTCTCTGCCTTCTGACACTCCACACTCAGCTTTTGAGGAATGATATGATTTGATGAATGCAGACAATAGATTACAGCAGTTTACATCAATCCAGTGCAGCGACATTCCTGACAGGCCGGTGAGTCTCTTTCCTGATGGATTAGTATCAACCGTTATCACTGCGTTTGACATGATTTTCTGTTTTATTCAGAGTATTGTGTCCGTAGTCCCTCGTTACTAACCAGGATGAATTTTCTGACAAAGCAATGGTCCCTCTGCCCAGAATTGGATCGAGTCCTGTTATTTCCAGGGCCTATGGCCCTGAGGCCTTTTGTTTGCTGTTCCCTCAATGGCCTTGTTCAGTTTGACCTTCCTGGGCCTCCCAGCCTTTGCTTGCCACCAAGCAAAGTCCTTGATAAAGATCCCACACCCTCCGGGGCACGGATTTCAGCCTGAGTCCCAAAGCAGAGTTGGTGAAGGAACCCTAGACTTTAGCAGCAAAAGTTGGGAAGGAGGCAGGACTGGGCTGTTCATGGTAACCGAGACCCATGGCACAGTGGTTAACACGGCTGCCTCACAACGCCAGGGTCCCAATTCCAACCTCAGGCGACCCTGTGTGGAGTATTGCTCATTCTCCCCATGTCTGTGTGGGTTTCCTCCAAGTGCTCCTGTTTCCTCCCACAGCCCAAAGACGTGTAGGTTGGTTGGATTGGCCGTGCTAATTTGCCCCTTAGCGTCCAGAGATGTGGCGGTTGGGTGGATTAGACATGGGAAATGTGCGGGATAGGGTGGGATGGGGAGTGGGCCTGGCTCAGATGCTCTTTAGAATGGTCAGTGCAGACTCGATGGGCTGAAGGGTCTCCAGCTGAATAAACTAGGCTTGTACTCGTTAGAGTTTAGAAGAATGAGGGGAGATCTCATTGAGACGTATAAGATGATGAATGGGATGGATAGGATAGAGGTGGAGAGACTCTTCCCGCTCAGAAAGGACAGTAGGACTAGGAGGCACAGCCTCAAGATAAAGTGGGGGGCGGTTTAGAACGGAGTTGAGGAGGAACTTCTTCACTCAAAGGGTGGTGAATCTCTGGAATTCTCTGCCCGTTGAAGTGGTGGAGGCTGCCTCGCTAAATATTTTTAAGACGCGGGTTGATGGGTTTTTGATAAGAGAGGGGATTAAGGGTTATGGGGAGAGAGCGGGAATGTGGAACTGAGCCACGACAGATCAGTCATGATCTTATTGAATGGTGGGGCAGGCTCGAAGGGCTAGATGGCCTACTCCTGCTCCTATTTCTTACGTTCTTATGTTCTTCTGCATTGTAGGGATTCTATGGGAAAGTTGGAAAACCCTCCAAATCACTCACCATCCTGACTTGGAAATATATTGCCATTTCTTCACCGTCAGTGGAACAAAATTCTGGAACTCCCTCCCTAACAGCGCTATGTCTGTTTCATTTATTTGTGGGACATGGGCATCGCTAGCTGGTCAGCATTTATTGCCCATCCCTAGCTGCCCTTGAGAAGGTGATGTGAGCTGCCGCCTTGTTTTAAGATTATTTATTCGTGTAACGAGTAGGGCTCACATTAACACTGCAGTGAGGTTACTGTGAAATTCCCCTAGTCGCCACACTATTCCGGTCAATGCACCTAACCAGCCTGTCTTTCAAACTGTGGGAGGAAATCGGAATACCCGGAGGAAACCCACGCAGACACGGGGAGAACATGCAGACTCCATGCACACACACACTGGCGCAAGCTGGGAAATGAACCCAGGTCCCTGGCACTGTGACGAAAGGTGCTAATCACTATGTCACTGTCCTGCCCTGGGTGTACCTACACAATACACACTGTAGAGTTGGAAGCTCGCCAGCACCTTCTCAAGGGCAATTAGAGATGGGCAATGACTGAGTGTTAGATCAGCCATGATCTTAGTAAATCATAGAACCCTACAGTGTAGAAACAGGCCCTTCGAGATGCACCAAACACAATCCCATCCATCCCTACCTCCATATCCCTACATATTATCCCCACTAACCTACACATCCCTGGACACCAAGGGACAATTTCTTAGCACGGCCAATCAACCTAACCCGCACATCTTTGGACTGTGGAGGAAACCGGAGTACCCGGAGGAAACCCACTCAGACACGAGGAGAATGTGCAAACTCCACACAGACAGTGACCCGAGCCGGGAATCGAACCCAGGACCCTGGAGCTGTGAAGCAGCAGTGCTAACCCACTGTGCTACCGTGCCCGCCCGGTAAATGGTAAATGGTAGAGCAGACTCAAAGGGCTGAATGGCCAACTCCTGCTGCTGTTCCGTCTGGTTTTATGCTGTTGGTGGTGATGCTGAGGTCCAGCGAGTGAATTTTGAAGGGGTTTGTGTTGTCCAGTGAAGGAACGCCCTCTGGTTTTCCTCTTCTCCAGGTGTGGTGAGGGGCTGGTTTCTCTCTGCTTGCCGCCATGGTGGCCCTGTCGCTGAAGATCTGCGTCCGCCAGTGCAATGTTGTCAAGACGATGCAATTTGAACCTTCCACGGTGGTTTACGACGCCTGTCGCATCATCCGAGAGCGGGTGCCCGAGGCTCAGACTGGGCAAGGTGAGACCCCCGGGCGCTGACTATTTCACTCCGCTTACACAGGACTCTTACTCCATCTCATTCGAATGAAGTGCCAGAGGCAAAAGTGAATGTGTTTACCTATTCAAGTGCAGGTCAGGGGGACGAGGCACAAAATGGTTCAGCACAGACAAGAAGGGCCAAAAGGCCTATTTCTGAGCTGTAATTAGAACACAGAACATAGACCATAACAGCTCAGTCCAGGCCCTTCGGCCCTCGATGTTGCGCCGACCAGTGGAACCAATCTAATGACCCTCTAACCTAAACTATTCCAATGTTATCCATATGCCTATCCACTGACCATTTGAACGCCCATAAAGTTGGCGAGTCCACAACTGCTGCAGGCAGGGCAATCCACGCCCTTACTACCCTCTGAGTAAAGAACCTACCTCTGACATCCATTCTATAATTACCACCCCTTAATTTAAAGCCGCTCGTGTTTGCTGTCACCATCTGAGGAAAAAGGCTCTCACTGTCCACCCTATCTAACCCTCTGATCATCTTGTATGCCTCAATTAGGTCACCTCGTAACCTTCTTCTCTCCAATGAAAATAACCTCAAGTCCCTCAGCCTTTCCTCATAAGACCTTCCCACCATACCAGGCAACATCCTGGTAAACCTCCTCTGCACCCTTTCCAATGCCTCCACATCTTTCTTATAAATCGGCGACCAGAACTGTACGCAATACTCCAAGTGCGGCCGCACCAGAGTTTTGTACAGTTGTAACGTGACCTCACGGCTCCGAAATTCAATCCCTCTGCCAATAAAAGCTAACACACCGTACACCTTCTTAACAACCTTATCAACCTGGGTGCCAACTTTCAGGGATCTATGCACATGTACCCCGAGATCTCTCTGCTCATCAACACTACTAAAAGTCCTTCCATCAGCCCTATATTCTGTACTCCTGTTATTCTTACCAAAGTGAATCACCTCACACTTTTCCGCATTAAACTCCATTTGCCACCTCTCGGCCCAGCTCTGCAGCTTATCTATGTCCCTCTGCAAACTGTAACATCCATCCTCACTGTCTACAACTCCTCCGACTTTGGTGTCATCAGCAAATTTACTAATCCATCCTTCTACACCCTCATCTAGGTCATTTATATAAATGACAAACAGCAGAGGCCCCAAAACAGATCCCTGAGGTACACCACTCGTAACTGAACTCCAGGTTGAATATTCCGTCAACCACCACCCTCTGTCTTCTATCAGCCAATTCCTGATCCAAATTTTCTTTGGTTCTATGGTTCTATTCATCACTGTGGTAAAGCTGGCATTACACACTTTAATATTGTCACATGGTCCCAGACACGAGGCCCAGCAGATAAACTTTGACACCGCACAGCGAGCCATCTTGGGGACTGCAGGTGACAGATAGTTTGTTGAGGGACCTTTCGGAAGAGGGAGAGGTGAGGGGAGGGAATTCCGGGCCTTGGCACGGCTGCTGGAAGAGAGGAAACTGGGAATGCTCAGAACTGGAGGGTCGTAGGTCTCTCCCAGAGCTGTGGGAATGGAGGAGGTTCCAGGAGGTTCTGGTTGCTGGGCCGAAACTGGGACAGGCACCTGAGGGTGAGTCAGCCGTGGTGGAGGTGGATAAAATATCTTCAGAGAGCAATTCATCATCGACCGTCGGGGCCGTCAGCCTGAACCCACACACTGCTCAAGGACAAGTGTGAGGAACCCTGTGGAGTGGGGCAGGGGGAGGAGGGAGTGGGGTAGGGGGAGGAGGGAGTGAGGTAGGGGGGGGAGGGAGTGGGGCAGGGGGAGGAGGGAGTGAGGTAGGGGGAGGAGGGAGTGGGGCGGGGGGAGGAGGGAGTGGGGCGGGGGGAGGAGGGAGTGAGGCAGGGGGAGGAGGGAGTGGGGTAGGGGGAGGAGGAAGTGGGGCAGGGGGAGGAGGGAGTGAGGCGGGGGAGGAGGAGGGAGCGGGCGGGGGGAGGAGGGAGCGGGGCGGGGGGAGGGAGGGAGCGGGGCGGGGGGAGGAGGAGGGAGCGGGGAGGAGGGAGCGGGGCGGGGGGAGGAGGAGGGAGCGGGGCGGGGGGAGGAGGGAGTGGGGCAGGGGGAGGAGGAGGGAGCGGGGCAGGGGGAGGAGGGAGCGAGGCAGGGGGGAGGAGGAGGGAGCGAGGGGGAGGAGGAGGGAGCGAGGCGGGGGGAGGAGGGAGCGAGGCGGGGGGAGGAGGGAGCGGGGCGGGGGGAGGAGGGAGCGGGGCGGGGGGAGGAGGGAGCGGGGCAGGGGGGAGGAGGAGGGAGCGAGGCGGGGGGAGGAGGGAGCTGTGCCGGGGGGGAGGAGGGGGAGGGAGGAGGGAGCTGTGCGGGGGGGGAGGAGGGGGCGGGGGGAGGAGGAGGGGGCGGGGGGAGGGAGGAGGGAGCTGTGCGGGGGGGGGAGGAGGGGGCAGAGGGCTGAGGAACGGGCCTGGGGAGGTGTAGGATGGGCACAGGAAGATGGGGGGGGGAAGGGGGAGATAGAGAGACGGACAGACCAGTTGTCAGTTCCAGGCTGTGGTTGGATCTGGGATTTGGAATCCGATTCCTGATGGGGCAGAAAGAGGAAATCCTCAAATTCAGAGATGTTTTTTATATTTGATATTTTCCTCTGTGCCCGAGCTATCCTGAACGTTTCAATCCAAGAGCAAGCTGATTTAACCCTGAACTATTACCCTCCGTTCCTCTTTTGCAGCCTCTGATTACGGATTGTTCCTGTCGGATGATGATCCCAGGAAGGGGATTTGGCTGGAGTCCGGCCGCACTCTGGATTATTACATGCTTCGCAATGGGGTAAGTCCCTGGCAGCAATGATCACGTGAGTCCTAATCTCCCTTAGGATCAGAACAGATGGGTGCTTGATAGCAGGAGCAGATGGGACGAAGGGCCTCTTTTCTCTGCTGTTTGATACTTTGACTCTCTGGGTATCACCCTCTTTTTAAACATTCTACCTCGCGAGCCTTTGACATAATGTTTGATTAATGTGAGTGGGAGTGGGAGCAGTTTCGCTGCTGGGAGAGGGTTGAGTTTGTAACAATTCCAAGGTGATGGGAAAACACGGTGCGGGATCCATGTGGCCATTTCAGTGTGAAATTTGGTTCAGTTTATCCTCAGTGCCTTTTATTAGAATTTTCCGTTTTGCTTTTGGTCTTCCTTTCAAAGAATCATAGAGTGATAGAACACAGAGGCAGGCCATTCGCTCCGTCGTGGCGGTGCTGGCCCTCTGAAAGCACTATCCAACTGGCTCCACCTGCTCTTGCCTCGAGGCCCCGCAACATTTTTCCTTTTTCAAGTATTTATCCAACTCCCTTTTTAATGTTTTCGTTGCATTCTGCTTTCCATCTTCCCCTCAGGCAGAACATTCCAGAAGCCAGCAACTCATTGGATCATTTTATTCCCCCCCTCAAGCCATGTCACATTTGAGGGAACGTAGAAATTGCAAGAAGTTCAAATCCAATCCCATTCAACCTCTGCCATCTTGACCTTGCATGCGATATAATATCTCAGGGGGATAGAATATAAAAGTAGGGAGCTCTTGCTGCAACTGTACAGGGCACTGGTGAGGCCGCAGCTGGAGTACTGTGTGCAGTTTTGGTCGCCGCACTTGCGCAAGGATATTTTGGCCTTGGAGGGAGTGCAGAGGAGGTTCACTAGGCTGATACCGGAGATGAGGGGGTTGGACTATGAAGAGAGATTGAATAGACTGGGTCTGTACTCGTTGGAGTTTAGAAGGATGAGGGGGGATCTTATAGAGACATATAAGATAATGAAGGGGATGGATAGGGTAGAGGTAGAGAGATTCTTCCCGCTTAGAAAGGATAGCAGGACTAAAGGGCACAGCCTCAAGATAGGGGGGGGGACAGTTTAGATCAGAGTTGAGGAGGAACTTCTTCACTCAAAGGGTGGTGAATCTCTGGAATTCTCTGCCCATTAAAGTGGTGGAGGCTACCTCGCTGAATATATTTAAGTCACGGGTAGATAGGTTTCTGATAGACAGGGGAATTAAGGGGAGAAAGCGGGAAAGTGGAACTGATCCACTTCAGATCAG
>NW_027650551.1:65000-66677 GCF_965287045.1 Carcharhinus amblyrhynchos | reverse complement strand
TATTTCCTGTTAGTCAGCCAGTCTTCTATCCCATGCTTATACTTCACCCAATACCATGGTCTCTCATAACTTGTGTAGTAACCTTTTATGAGGCACCTTAGCAAATGCCTTCTGGAAATCCAAATACACTACATTTTTCCATCGGGAAAAAGATACAGAAGTCTGAGGTCACGTAACAACCAACTCAAGAACAGCTTCTTCCGTGCTGCCATCAGACTTTTGAATGGACCTACCTCACATTAAGTTGACCTTTCTCTACACCCTAGCTTTGACTGTAACACTACATTCTGCACCCTCTCCTTTCCTTTTCTATGAACAGTATGCTTTCACTGTGCAGCGCACAAGAAACAATACTTTCCACAGTATACTAATACATGTGACAATAATAAATCAAATCAAATCAAATCAAAATCTCCTGGTTCATCTTTATTCATCCTGCTTGTTACATCCTCAGAAAACTCTGACAAATTGGTCAAACACTACTGTTCATTCACAAAACCATGTTGATTTTGCTTGACAGTATTAAGGTTTTCTAAATGTCCTGCTACCTCCTTAAAAATGGATTCTAGCATTTTCTCAATGGCAGATCTATAATTCCCTATAATTTCCTGCTTCCTGTCTCTCTGCTTTGTTGAGAAAGTGTCATATTAGCTTGGGGACATGTAAATCTGCCCAGGATGGACTGCTGTCAACGGGAACTTTCTCTTCACAAAAGCATTTTAAAATATTTTAACGTCACGCTGGGAGGAAATTGTTAATTTACAACAATTGGAGTGAGTAATTACACACTGGTCTTTCTGAATTTTCCAAATAACAACATTTTGGTAATGTTAGAACATTTGCGTCCTCAGATCACACTTTCTTGATTCAATTTGTCATGAAATATTGTGTGGATTTCGAAACTATTTTACAAGCTCCAGTGAGCAACAGAGGTTCATTGAAAATGACTTAAGCTGTGCAGTCAGTTGATAGGGATGGGGTGACCTTGAGCTCACTGATGAATACAGGATGACAGACATCGTTTGCCAATGGGCAAAGGGCATCTCTATTTAAAACACATTTGCAGATGCACAGTGATGTTAATTGTCCCTTAGTGTCCAAAGATGTGCGGGTTAGGTGGATTGGCCATGCTAAATTGCCTGTTCGTGTCCTGAGATGCGCAGGTTAAAGGGATTAGCGGGTAAAATATGTCGGGATATGGGGGTAGAGCCTGGATGGGATAGTGGTCAGTGCAGACTCGATGGGCTGAGTGGCCTCTGTCTGCACTGTCGGGTTCTGTGATTGTATGAAAAGAGCTGTAATTGATTGACAAAACATTTTGACATTGTGCATGTCGTACATTATACATAGTACAACGAGATAAGTTATAGTCAACGAAGGATGGGGCAGGGGGTCTTAGTAAGGCTCAGCCTCGGGGTCCGGGTGGCCGTGAAGCTAGACCGTGCAGGGTTTCGCTGTCGGCAGGTACGTATTCTCTGATTTCTCAAAAGCACAGGGCAAGAAAGGTTGGCCCAGCTCGCCGTCTCGAAGGTCGAGATGCAAAGTCCCAGGTGCAGACAAGCTCCGGGTGTCTGACAGTGATTCTTAAGCTTCGAGGTAAGACCTCAGCAATCTGTAACCAAAAGGTGCCAAACTGCAGGGGAGCCCAAATCCTTTCGGATCGTCTCAGCTCTGCCG
>NW_027650551.1:10000-60000 GCF_965287045.1 Carcharhinus amblyrhynchos | reverse complement strand
TGCTAAATTGTCCCTTAGTGTCCAAAGATGTGCAGGTTAGGTGGATTGGCCATGCTAAATTGCCCCTTAGTGTCCAAAGATGTGTAGGTTAGGTGGATTGGCCATGCTAAATTGTCCCTTAGTGTCCAAAGATGTGTAGGTTAGGTGGATTGGCCATGCTAAATTGTCCCTTAATGTCCAAAGATGTGCCGGTTAGGTGGGTTGGCCATGCTAAATTGTCCCTTAGTGTCCAAAGATGTGTAGGTTAGGCGATTGGCCATGCTAAATTGCCCCTTAGCGTCCAAAGATGTGCAGGTTAGGTGGATTGGCCATGCTAAATTGTCCCTTAGTGTCCAAAGATGTGCAGGTTAGGTGGATTGACCGTGCTAAATTGCCCCTTAGTGTCCAAAGATGTGCAGGTTAGGTGGATTGGCCGTGCTAAATTGCCCCTTAGTGTCCAAAGATGTGCAGGTTAGGTGGATTGGCCATGCTAAATTGCCCCTTAGTGTCCAAAGATGTGCAGGTTAGGTGGATTGACCGTGCTAAATTGCCCCTTAGTGTCCAAAGATGTGCAGGTTAGGTGGATTGGCCATGTTAAATTGCCCCTTAGTGTCCAAAGATGTGCAGGTTAGGTGGATTGGCCATGCTAAATTGCCCCTTAGTGTCCAAAGATGTGCCGGTTAGGTGGGTTGGCCATGCTAAATTGTCCCTTAGTGTCCAAAGATGTGTAGGTTAGGCGATTGGCCATGCTAAATTGCCCCTTAGCGTCCAAAGATGTGCAGGTTAGGTGGATTGGCCATGCTAAATTGTCCCTTAGTGTCCAAAGATGTGCAGGTTAGGTGGATTGACCGTGCTAAATTGCCCCTTAGTGTCCAAAGATGTGCAGGTTAGGTGGATTGGCCGTGCTAAATTGCCCCTTAGTGTCCAAAGATGTGCAGGTTAGGTGGATTGGCCATGCTAAATTGCCCCTTAGTGTCCAAAGATGTGCAGGTTAGGTGGATTGACCGTGCTAAATTGCCCCTTAGTGTCCAAAGATGTGCAGGTTAGGTGGATTGGCCGTGCTAAATTGCCCCTTAGTGTCCAAAGATGTGCAGGTTAGGTGGATTGGCCATGCTAAATTGTCCCTTAGTGTCCAAAGATGTGTAGGTTAGGTGGATTGGCCATGCTACATTGCCCCTTAGTGTCCAAAGATGTGCAGGTTAGGTGGATTGGCCATGCTAAATTGCCCCTTAGTATCCAAAAATGTGCAGGTTAGGTGGATTGGCCATGCTAAATTTAAAGGGGGGATTAGCAAGGTTAAATGTGGGGGTAGGGTCTGTGTGGGATTGTGGTCGGTGTAGCCTCGATGGGCCGAATGGCCTTTTTCACTGGAGGGATTGTATGATTCTGTGATGGAGAACATGCAAACTCTACAGAGAGAGAGAGAGATGTGAAACAGAGTTACAGTTTCTTTATTAGTGTGACAAATTGGCTTCCATTAACACTGCAATGAAGTTACTGTGAAAATCCCCTAGCCGCCACACTCCAGCGCCTGTTTGGGTAACACTGAGGGAGAATTTAGCCCGGCCAATGCACCCTAACCAGCACGTCTTTCGGACTGTGGGAGGAAACCGGAGCACCCGGAGGAAACCCACGCAGACACGGGGAGAATGTGCAGACTCCACACAGACAGTGACCCGAGCCGGGAATCGAACCCGGGTCCCTGGCGCTGTGAGGCAGCAGTGCTAACCACCGGGCCACCATGCCGTCTCAGTTGCTATGCTGAGACAAAGCGAATAAAGTGGGAATGGGCTGGAGTGTAAACGCCATCTGTTTGGCGGCATCTGAGTTGTAAAACTTAATCAAATTCACAGGAGGGTGACTCAGCGTCTCCGCAACACAGCGACCGCGTTGACACTCATTTCCCGGGACATCTTTGGACACTAAGGGGCAATGTAGCATGGCCAATCCACCTAACCTGCACATCTTTGGACACTAAGGGGCAATTTAGCATGGCCAATCCACCTAACCTTCACATCTTTGGACACTAAGGGGCAATTTAGCATGGCCAATCCACCTAACCTGCACATCTTTGGACACTAAGGGGCAATTTAGCACGGCCAATCCACCTAACCTACACATCTTTGGACACTAAGGGGCAACTTAGCATGGCCAATCCACCTAACCTGCACATCTTTGGACACTAAGGGGCAATTTAGCATGGCCAATCCACCTAACCTGCACATCTTTGGACACTAAGGGGCAATGTAGCATGGCCAATCCACCTAACCTACACATCTTTGGACACTAAGGGGCAATTTAGCATGGCCAATCCACCTAACCTACACATCTTTGGACACTAAGGGGCAATTTAGCATGGCCAATCCACCTAACCTACACATCTTTGGACACTAAGGGGCAATTTAGCATGGCCAATCCACCTAACCCGCACATCTTTGGACACTAAGGGGCAATTTAGCATGGCCAATCCACCTAACCTGCACATCTTTGGACACTAAGGGGCAATTTAGCATGGCCAATCCACCTAACCTGCACATCTTTGGACACTAAGGGGCAATTTAGCATGGCCAATCCACCTAACCTGCACATCTTTGGACACTAAGGGGCAATTTAGCATGGCCAATCCACCTAACCTGCACATCTTTGGACACTAAAGGGCAATTTAGCATGGCCAATCCACCTAACCTACACATCTTTCGACACTAAGGGGCAATTTAGCATGGCCAATCCACCTAACCTGCACATCTTTGGACACTAAGGGGCAATTTAGCATGGCCAATTCACCTAACCTGCACATCTTTCGACACTAAGGGGCAATTTAGCATGGCCAATCCCCCTAACCTACACATCTTTGGACACTAAGGGGCAATTTAGCATGGCCAATCCCCCTAACCTACACATCTTTGGACACTAAGGGGCAATTTAGCATGGCCAATCCACCTAACCTGCACATCTTTGGACACTAAGGGGCAATTTAGCATGGCCAATCCACCTAACCTGCACATCTTTCGACACTAAGGGGCAATTTAGCACGGCCAATCCACCTAACCTGCATAATCCTGTTGTAGTGGACTTGCCAAATTTCCTTCACCTTCTGAGAAAGTCGAGGCATTGGTGGGCTTTCTTAACTACAGTGTCGGCGTGGGGGGTGACCAGGACAAGTTGTGAACCTTTTCAAAGTTTACTTCTGAGTGTCACAAGTCGGCTGACGTTAACACTGCAACGAACATACTGTGTAAAGCCCGCAGGGTGTTGGCGAGCTGGACAGCTAAAAACCTGAAGCTCTCGACCGTTTCCAGTTCATCCCCGTTGGCGTCGACAGGGTCACGTCCTCCTGACGTCAATGACTATCCCCTCCGTTTAACGTGAGACCTCGCAGGAAACCATCACCCAAAACCCCCCCCCACTGCAAGATTCCTTCCCACTGTAGAAATTCCACAAGGCCGCAAGATTTTGCTGAATCTGTAAACGTTGCAAGAACACACACTATCTCTCCGAAAGAACAAAGGACACTACCTTTCTTATCTCTTCCATTTTATTGAGCTATGCTCAACAATAAATAATTTAATTAGATTTTTGTCGGCAGGCTTTTGATACTGTTGGAATTCATTTTATTGTCAGTGTGTGTCACTGCTGGACAAACACGGCAACAGAATATATTTTTTAATTTATTTATCCATGGGCGTCACTAGTTAAGCCCAACGTTATTGCCCATCCCTCATCGGCTCTTGAGAGTGTGGTATGTTTGCCTCCTTCTCCAACCCACTGAAGTCCCTGTTACAGAAACATAGGAGCAGGAGGAGGCCATCCAACCCTTCGTGCCTGTTCTACCGCCGTTCATCGAACTCATGGCCCATCGCCCAACTCAATAGCCTCATCCTGCTTTTTTGCATTTATTGGGAGAGGGATTGAATTTCGGAGCCGTGAGGTCAAGTTGCAACTGTACAAAACTCTGGTGCGGCCGCACTTGGAGTATCGCGTACAGTTCTGGTCGCCACATTAGAAGAAAGATCATAGAAATCGTAGAACTCTACAGTGCAGAAAGAGGCCCTTCGGCCCATCGAGTCTGCACCGAACACAATCCCACCCAGGCCCTACCCCCATATCCCTACATATCATACCCACTAATCCCTCTAACCTACACAACCCAGGACACTAAGGGGCAATTTCTTACCACGGCCAATCCACCTAACCCGCACATCTTTGAACTGATGTGGAGGCATTGGAAAGGGTGTAGAGGAGGTTTACCAGGATGTTGCCTGGTATGGCGGGAAGGTCTTACGAGGAAAGGCTGAGGGACTTGAGGTTATTTTCGTTAGAGAGAAGAAGGTTCAGAGGTGACCTAATTGAGGCGTACAAGATGATCCGAGGGTGGACAGTGAGAGCCTTTTCCCTCGGATGGTGACGGCTAACACGAGGGGACGTAGCTTTAAATTGAGGGGTGGTAATTATAGGACGGATGTCAGAGGTAGGTTCTTTACTCAGAGGGTAGTAAGGGCGTGGAATGCCCTGCCTGCAGCAGTTGTGGACTTGCCAACTTTAAGGGCGTTCGAATGGTCAGTGGATGGGCAAATGGATAATAGTTGAGGTTAGAGGGTCATTAGATTGGTTCCACTGGTCAGCGCAACATCGAGGGCCGAAGGGCCTGTACTGCGCTAGAATGTTCTATGTTCTAAGCTTTCTCCCCATAACCTTTGATCCCATTCGCCCCAAGTGCTATATCCAGCCGCCTCTTGAATACATTCAATGTTTTGGCATCAACTACTTCCTGTGGGAATGAATTCCACACCGGGTGAAGAAATGTCTCCTCATCTCTGTCCCTAAATGGTCTACCCCCAATCCTCAGGCCTGGTTCTGGACTCCCCCCTCACCACGGGGAACATCCTCCCTGCATCTCCCCTGTCTAGTCCTGTTAGAATTTTATAAGTCTCTATGAGATTCCCTCCCCCCTCTGAACTCCAGGGAAAACAATCCTAACCGAGTCAATCTCTCCTCATACATCAGTCCCCGGGATCAGCCTCCAGAGCGAGAACATCCCTCCTCAGAAATGGAGACCAAAACTGCACACAATACTCGAGGTGTGGCCTCTCCAAGTATCATTGCAACAACACATCCCTGCTCCTGTACCCCAAACCTCTCGCCATGAACATCCCATTTGCCTTCTTTACCCCATGCTGCACCTGCACGCTGACCTTCAGCGACTGGCGCTCAAGGACACCCAGGCTCACCACTCTTTGGGTGAAGAAATGTCTCCCCCACCTCCGTCCACTCACATTTGGAAACAAATGGCCTCATTAGTGATGGTTTTGTGAAGGGGAGGTCATGCCTCACGAACTCGCTTGAGTTTTTCGAGGAAGATGATAGCTGAGGGAAAAGCAGTGGATGCCGTTTATATGGACTTCAGTGAAGCTTTTGACATGGTTTGAAGGGTGAAATCACATGGGGTCAGAGAGAACTGTCAAGATGGATTCAGAACTGTCTTGGCCGTAGAAGACAGAGGGCAGAAGCAAAGAGGTCCATTTCTGAATGGAAGGCTGTAACTAGCGGTGTTCCACAGGGATCAGCTCTGGGACTCTATTGTTCGTCGTATAGATGAATGATTTGGAGGACAATGTACCTGGTCTGATTACTGAGTTCGCAGGCAGTACAAAAATCGGTGGAGTTGAGTGGAGTGAAGAGGATGGAGGAGGGAATGAAGGTGAGTGGAAAAGCAAATTGCGCGGAGGGTGTGGAAAGTCTGCAGAGGGATCTGGATAGGCTGAGCGAGTGGGCGAGGACCTGGCAGATGGAGTCCAATGTTAGCAAGTGTGAGGTTATCCACTTTGGCAGAAATAATAGTCGGAGGGATTATTATTTAAAAGGCGAAAAGCTGCAGCATGTTACGGTGCAGAGGGACCTGGGCGTCCTTGTGCATGAGTCGCAAAAACCCAGTCTGCAGGTGCAGCTGGTGATCAAGAAGGGAATGGGATGCTGGCCTTTATAGCGAGGGGGATAGAATATAAAAGTAGGGAGGTCTTGCTGCAACTGTACAGGGCACTGGTGAGGCCGCAGCTGGAGTACTGTGTGCAGTTTTGGTCGCCGCACTTGCGCAAGGATATTTTGGCCTTGGAGGGAGTGCAGAGGAGGTTCACTAGGCTGATACCAGAGATGAGGGGGTTGAACTATGAAGAGAGGCTGAATAGACTGGGTCTGTACTCGTTGGAGTTTAGAAGGATGAGGGGGGATCTTATAGAGACGTATAAGATAATGAAGGGGATGGATAGGGTAGAGGTAGAGAGATTCTTCCCGCTTAGAAAGGATAGCAGGACGAGAGGGCACAGCCTCAAGGTAAGGGTTTAGGCAGTTTAGAATGGAGTTGAGGAGGAACTTCTTCACTCAAAGGGTGGTGAATCTCTGGAATTCTCTGCCCGTTGAAGTGGTGGAGGTTACCTCACTAAATATATTTAAGTCACGGGTAGATAGGTTTCTGATAGACAAGGGAATTAAGGGGAGAAAGCGGGAAAGTGGAACTGATCCACTTCAGATCAGCCATGATCTTATTGAATGGCGGGGCAGGCTCGAAGGGCTAGATGGCTGACTCCTGCTCCCATTTCTTATGTTCTTAGGGAAAAGGTGAATGCATCTTGCATCTGAAGAGAAAGGGTTAATGGATTTTGGACCTAGCATGTATCACAAACACAACCCTTCATCAAGACTGAACTTTCTTTACCTTAGCTGTAATATAAGTTATTTCGTACATGCTTTGCCTCTCATTTTTATAAAGACAGATCGTTTAATGTGGCTGTTATTTTGTCAACCTCACCTATTTGTGTTAGTGGGACATCGTTCCACAGATGGTAGTTTACGATACTGGCTATCGACAGCTGCTGATGGTAGATCGCGATACTGGCTTTTAACAGGGAAACTCCGTTCTGGAACAGCCGCTATCGCACAAGTAACTTCAAAGACAGGGATGCCGATACTGCTACAGAAGGGTGGTTTCCTGTGTCCTGTCTGGAATTCCTGATTATCTCTGGGGCTGCGTCAGATGTGGATGTGCCGGCATTAGACTGGGGTAAACACAGTAAAAAGTCTGACAACACCAGGTTTTAGTCCAACCGATTTATTTGATAGTAAACTCACTAGCTTTCGAAGTTTCCCTCTTCGTCAGGTGAATGGAGAGTTCTGGCCTCAGACAGAGCATATAAAGCACAGACAGTTTAGAGATTACTGATTAGAATGCGAATCTTTACACCTAACCTGCTGTTCAAGTCTTAAAGTGGCCGACAATGTGAGTGGAAGGAGCACTGATCACAGGTTAAAGAGATGTGTATTGTCTCCAGACAGTACAGTAAGTGAGGTTTTGCAAACCCAGGCAAGTCACGGGGGTTACAGATAGTGCGACATGAACCCAAGATCCCTGTTGAGACCGTCCTCATGTGTGTGGAACTTGGCTATCAGTCTCTGCTCAGCAACTCTGCGCTGTCGTGTGTCGTGAAGGCCGCCTTGGAGAATGCTTACCCGAAGGTCAGAGGCTGAATGCCCGTGACCACTGAAGTGTTCGCCAACAGGGAGGGAACAGTCTTGCCTGGTGATTGTCGAGCGATGTTCATTCATCTGTTGTCGTAGCGTCTGCATGGTCTCCCCAATGTACCATGCTTCGGGACATCCTTTCCTGCAGCGTATCAGGTAGACAATGTTGGCCGAGTTGCAAGAGTATTTACCGTGTACCTGGTGGATGGTGTTCTCACGTGAGATGATGGTATCCGTGTCGATGATCCGGCATGTCTTGCAGAGGTTGTGTGGTGTTGTGGTCACTGTTCTCCTGAAGGCTGGGTAGTTTACTGCGAACAATGGTCTGTTTGAGGTTGTGTGGTTGTTTGAAGGCAAGAAGTGGGGGTGTGGGGATAGCCCTGGCGAGATGTTCGTCTTCATCAATGATATGTTGAAGACTCCGGAGAAGATGTCGTAGCTTCTCCGCTCCAGGGAAGTACTGGACGGCGAAGGGAACTCTGTCCACTGTGTCCCGTGTCTGTCTTCTGAGGAGATCGGTGCGGTTTTTCGCTGTGGCGCATCGGAACTGCCGATCTATGAGTCGAGCACCATATCCTGTTCTTATGAGGGCATCTTTCAGGGTCTGGAGGTGTCTGTCACGATCCTCCTCATCTGAGCAAATCCTGTGTATACGGAGGGCTTGTCCATAGGGAATGGCTTCTTTAACATGTTTAGGGTGGACACACGCATCTCCATTAAGGACGGTCACCTCAGCACCTCACTGTACCGCAAGCCCACAGACACCCTCACAATGCTCCACTTCTCCAGTTTCCACCCTAAACATGTTAAAGAAGCCATTCCCTATGGACAAGCCCTCCGTATACACAGGATTTGCTCAGATGAGGAGGATCGTGACAGACACCTCCAGACGCTCAAAGATGCCCTCATAAGAACAGGATGTGGTGCTCGACTCACAGATCGACAGTTCCGATGCGCCACAGTGAAAAACCGCACCGATCTCCTCAGAAGGCAAACACGGGACACAGTGGACAGAGTACCCTTCGTCGTCCAGTACTTCCCCGGAGCGGAGAAGCTACGACATCTTCTCCGGAGTCTTCAACATGTCATTGATGAAGACGAACATCTCGCCAGGGCTATCCCCACACCCCCACTTCTTGCCTTCAGACAACCACACAACCTCAAACAGACCATTGTTCGCAGCAAACTACCCAGCCTTCAGGAGAACAGTGACCACAACACCACACAACCCTGTCACAGCAACCTCTGCAAGACATGCCGGATCATCGACACGGATACCATCATCACACGTGAGAATACCATCCACCAGGTACATGGTAAATACTCTTGCAACTCGGCCAACATTGTCTACCTGATACGTTGCAGGAAAGGATGTCCCAAAGCATGGTACATTGGGGAGACCATGCAGACGCTACGACAACGGATGAATGAACATCGCTCGACAATCACCAGGCAAGACTGTTCCCTTCCTGTTGGCGAACACTTCGGTGGTCACGGGCATTCAGCCTCTGACCTTCGGGTAAGCATTCTCCAAGGCGGCCTTCACGACACACGACAGCGCAGAGTTGCTGAACAGAGACTGATAGCCAAGTTCCACACACATGAGGACGGTCTCAACAGGGATCTTGGGTTCATGTCGCACTATCTGTAACCCCCGTGACTTGCCTGGGTTTGCAAAACCTCACTTACTGTACTGTCTGGAGACAATACACATCTCTTTAACCTGTGATCAGTGCTCCTTCCACTCACATTATCAGCCACTTCAGGTCTTGAACAGCAGGTTAGGTGTAAAGATTCGCATTCTAATCAGTAATCTCTAAACTGTCTGTGCTTTATATGCTCTGTCTGAGGCCAGAACTCTCCATTCACCTGACGAAGAGGGAAACCTCGAAAGCTTGTGCGTTTACTATCAAATAAATCGGTTGGACTTAAACCTGGTGTTGTCAGACTTTTTACTGTGTCAGATCCCAGGAAGGAAGAACTGGAGGCCCGGCAGGAATTGGAACTTTGAATCCTGCTGGAGCTCAGAATGTGGAAATACCCACTTGTGTTTGTGATCTCGGAGAAGTCTGGTAGTCTGGGCTGGAACCGGTTTCTCCCAAAGCTCTGGAATAAACACCAGTGCTTTGAAATAAAAACCGCCGTATTTGCACTCACTGTCTCAGAGGTATTATTTTACCTCCAACAGAGGGTACAGACTGTTTGGAGACTTGGGCGGAGAAAGGGCAGATGGAGCTTAATCTGGACAAGTGTGAGATGACGCATTTTGGAAGGCCCAATGCAGGTCGGAATGGTAGAACCCTTAGGAATATTGACAGGCAGAGGGATCCGGGCGTACATGTCCACCGATCACTGAAAGTTCAACGCAGGTGGAGAAGGTAGTCAAGAAGGCAAACGGCATGCTTGCCTTGATCAGTCGGGGCACTGAGTTCAAAAATTGGCAGGTCCTACTGCAGCTTGACAGAACCTTAATTAGGCCTCATTTAGAATATTGTGGAGAATTTTGGTCGCCCACGTTACCAGAAGGAGGTGGAGGCTTTGGAGAGGGTTACAGAAAAGATTTACCAGGATGTTGCCCTGGTATGGAGGGCATTAGCTATGAGGAGAGGTTGGAGAAACTTGGTTTGTTCTCAGTGGAGCGACAGAGGTTGAGGGGCGACCTGATAGAAGTCTACAAGGTTATGAGAGGCACGGACAGAGTGGATAGTCAGATGTTCTTTCCTAGGGTAGAAAAGTCAAGTATTAACGGGGGATATTGGTTTAAGGTGCGTGGGGAAAAGTTTAGAGGAGATATTAAGCTATGGAAAAGGTGCAGAGGAGATTTACAAGGATGTTGCCTGGATTGGGAGGCATGCCTTATGAGGATAGGTTGAGGGAGCTAGGTCCCTTCTCCCTGGAGAGACGAAGGATGAGAGGTGACCTGATAGAGGTTTATAAGAGGTATAGATAGGGTGGATTCTCAGAGGCTTTTTCCCAGGGCTGGAATGGTCGCTACGAGAGGGACACAGGTTTAAGGTGCTGGGGAGCGGGTACAGAGGAGATGTCAGGGGTAGGTTTTTCACTCAGAAGGTGGTGGGTGAGTGGAATCGGCGGTCGTGGTGAAGGCAAGTTCGATAGGGTCTTTTAAGAGATGAGTACATGGGACTTAACAGAATTGAGGGTTTTCGGTAAGCCTAGTAGGTAGGGTTATCATTGGCACAACTTGGCACTGCCAAGTAGGGTGGTGGAGGCAGACACGCTAGGCTAGTTTAAGGCTTACCTAGATAGGCACATGAGCAGTCTAGAGATGAAGGGATACAAAAGCTGTATAGGGCATTGGTGAGGCCGCAGCTGGAGTACCGTGTGCAGTTTTGGGCGCCGTACTTACGCAAGGATATTTTAGCCTTGGAGGGAGTGCAGAGGAGGTTTACTAGGCTGATACCGGAGTTGAGGGGGTTGAGCTATGAGGAGAGGCTGAATAGATTAGGCTTGTACTCGTTAGAGTTTAGAAGAATGAGGGGAGATCTCATTGAGACGTATAAGATGATGAATGGGATGGATAGGATAGAGGTGGAGAGACTCTTCCCGCTCAGGAAGGACAGTAGGACGAGGGGGCACAGCCTCAAGATAAAGGGGGGGCGGTTTAGAACGGAGTTGAGGAGGAACTTCTTCACTCAAAGGGGTGAATCTCTGGAATTCTCTGCCCGTTGAAATGGTGGAGGCTGCCTCGCTAAATATTTTTAAGACGCGGGTTGATGGGTTTTTGATAAGAGAGGGGATTAAGGGTTATGGGGAGAGGGCGGGAATGTGGAACTGAGCCACGACAGATCAGCCATGATCTTGTTGAATGGCGGGGCAGGCTCGAAGGGCTAGATGGCCTACTCCTGCTCCTATTTCTTATGTTCTCATTATGTTCTTATGTTCTTATATCCCCTCTCTGTACTGCCGTGATGTTTTCCTAATCAAAAGTGCCGCTCCCCCTCCTCTCTTACCTCCTGTTCCATCTTTCCTACAGCATCTGTACCCGGGAACATTGAGCTGCCAGTCCTGTCCTTCCCTTAGCCATGTTTCAGTAATTGCTATAATATCCCAGTTCCACGTACCCATCCATGCCCTGAGTTCCTCTGCCCTGCCCATCAGGCCTCTCGCATTGAAATAAATGCAGTGTAATCTGGACTTCCCTTGCTCTCTAACCCAACCTGTCTTCTGCATTGAAGAGATTCAGGGCTAGACTCCCACGTGCAGTCGCAGACGCACCTTGAGTATTGATGATACTACTTGAGTTAAATAACCCAATCCCTAAATGGGTGTACCTACAGTAGACGGACTACAGCAGGTCCAAGAAGGCAGCTCCATAGTCTTCAGAGCTCATGTTAAATTGCCCCTTAGTGTCCAAAGATGTGCAGGTTAGGTGGATTGGCCATGCTAAATTGTGCCTTAGTGTCCAAAGATGTGTAGGTTAGGTGGATTGGCCATGGTAAATTGCTTCTTAGTATCCAAAGTTGTGTAGGTTAGGTGGATTGGCCATGCTAAATCGCCCCTTAGTGTCCAAAGATGTGTAGGTTAGGTGGATTGGCCATGCTAAATTGCCCGAGTGCCCAAAGATGTGTAGGTTAGGTGGATTGGCCATGCTAAATTGTCCCTTAGTGTCCAAAGATGTGCACGTTGGGTGGATTGGCCATGCTAAATTGTGCCTTAGTGTCCAAAGTTGTGTAGGTTAGGTGGATTGGCCGTGCTAAATTGTCCCTTAGTGTCCAAAGATGTGCAGGTTAGGTGGATTGGCCATGCTAAATTGCCCCTTAGTGTCCAAAGATGTGTAGGTTAGGTGGATTGGCCGTGCTAAATTGTCCCTTAGTGTCCAAAGATGTGCACGTTGGGTGGATTGGCCGTGCTAAATTGCCCCTTAGTGTCCAAAGATGTGCTGGTTAGGGTGCATTGGCCGTGCTAAATTCCCCCTCCGTGTTACCCAAACAGGCGCCGGAGTGTGGCGACTGGGGGGATTTTCCCAGTAACTTCATTGCGGTGTTAATGTAAGCCTTACTTGTGACGCTAATAAATACGCTTTAAACTTAAATTCTCCCTCAGTGTGACCCGAACAGGCGCCGGAGTGTGGCGACTGGGGGGGGGATTTTCCCAGTAACTTCATTGCGGTGTTAATGTAAGCCTGACTCTTGACCAATAGGTGAACCCAAGACCCCCCCCCCCCCCTTTTCCACAAACCACCTTTAACCATCACATGATCACTGCCAACCCTCCTTGATCATGTGATCCAGTTGGCTGTCCCACTTCAGAGTGGGGGGGGGGGGAATCCTAGATTTAATTTGACAGGGATTTAAGAAAGGGAGAGATCTCTTGAAGCAAGTGAATTGTTGTTAAAACACTCTCTTCCTGTGAGATGGAGTGGGGCTGTGTTTTCCCCCTGCTGGTTTACTGGTGTCTCTGTGTGTGTGTTTGTGCCTCCTGTCCACCCCTCTCCTTGTTGCAGAGTGGTTGCTCCCTGAGCTTTGATACATTTCACAGTCAGCTGAGCAGTTTGTTACATTTCCAGGAAGTGCAGAGGTTCCTGTTGCTGGGTCTTGACATGGCATCTTTACTCTGCTGTGGGCCCAAGCTGGCAGCTTGTGGCATCGTGCTCAGTATCTGGGGCGTGATCATGTTGGTGAGTTCATTCCCTTTAACCCTGGGTCTGGGCACCCTGAATGAATTGGGCCCCCTCCCCCCTCTCTCTCTCTCTCTCTGTTTCTCCTCCTGGGCCTCAGGTCCATCTTTGCCTCTCCTTGCCTGCTGGGTTTCTCCTGGGGTGATGGGCTGAACCTGGGCAAAGCTGCAGAGCAAATAGGTCACCTGTGTAAACCCAGAAACAGTGTGTGAGTGTTTTAGAGAGAGAGAGAGGGGGTGGGGAGATCTGTGTATGTTTGTGTGGGTTAGAGAGGGAGAGAGAGATCTTTGTGTGTCTGCCTGTGGGTTAGAGGGAGAGAGAGATCTGTGCCTCTGTCTGTGGGTTAGAGAGGGAGAGAGAGATCTGTGCCTCTGTCTGTGGGTTAGAGAGGGAGAGAGAGATCTGTGCCTCTGTCTGTGGGTTAGAGAGGGAGAGAGAGATCTGTGCCTCTGTCTGTGGGTTAGAGAGGGAGAGAGAGATCTGTGCCTCTGTCTGTGGGTTAGAGAGGGAGAGAGAGATCTGTGCCTCTGTCTGTGGGTTAGAGGGAGAGAGAGATCTGTGTGTGTGTCTGTGGGTCAGAGAGGGAGAGAGAGAGATCTCTGTGTGTGTGTCTGTGGGTCAGAGAGGGAGAGAGAGAGATCTCTGTGTGTGTGTCTGTGGGTCAGAGAGGGAGAGAGAGAGATCTCTGTGTGTGTGTCTGTGGGTCAGAGAGGGAGAGAGAGAGATCTCTGTGTGTGTGTCTGTGGGTCAGAGAGGGAGAGAGAGAGATCTCTGTGTGTGTGTGTGTGTGTCTGTGGGTCAGAGAGGGAGAGAGAGAGATCTCTGTGTGTGTGTCTGTGGGTCAGAGAGGGAGAGAGAGATCTCTGTGTGTGTGTGTGTCTGTGGGTCAGAGAGGGAGAGAGAGATCTCTGCGTGTGTGTGTGTGTGTCTGTGGGTCAGAGAGGGAGAGAGAGATCTCTGCGTCCCTCTGTGGGTGGGTTAGCAGGGGACAGAGATCTCTGCGTCCCTCTGTGGGTGGGTTAGCAAGGGACAGATCTGTGTCTGTGTGGGTTAGAGGGGGAGAGATCTCTGTGTGTGTGTGACCAGGGGAATTTCATAATATTTTCCTTGCAATGTTAATGTAAGCCTAACTTGTGACGAATAAATAAACTTTAAATGTTTGGGGTTACGGGGATCGGACCTGGTTGGGATTGTGGTTGGTGCAGACTTAATGGGCTGAATGGCTTCCTGTGCTGTAAGGATTCTACGAAATAGTGACCCTTACTCGAGAAAGGCTATACTGGCACTGGAGGGGGGCGCGGAGGAGATTCACTCGGTCGATTCCGGAGTTGAGAGGGTTGGCTTATGAGGAGAGACTGAGTATAGAGTGGGGGTCTCCTCACTGGAATTCAGAAGAATGAGGGGGAGATCTTATAGAAACAGACAAGATTTTGAAGGGAATGGATAAGATAGAAGCTGGGAAGTTGGCGGGTGGAACTAGAACTGGGGGGCATGGCCTCAAAATGAGGGGGAGCAGATTTCGGACTGAGTTGAGGAGGAACTTCTTCACCCAAAGGGTTGTGAATCTGCCCTGCCCAGTGAGGCTACCTCACTGAATGTTTTTAAGGCAAGGATAGAGAGATTTTTGAGGAATTAAGAGTGAGCAGTAAGTGGAACTGAGTCCACGAAAAGATCAGCCATGATCTTATTGAATGGCGGAGCAGGTTCGAGGGGAAATCTCGGGAAAGTTGAGTGGTGTGGACTGATCACTCCCTGACTGGGTCCCGATCGCTGTTTACCGGGTTTAGCTGGTCTGGCCCCGTGCTGGCTGGACACCCCCTGGTTAGAACTGACCGGCTGTACTCCAGTGAATCGCTGCACCGTAGGTGTTTTGAAGCCAGCAGCTCCTGTGTACAACAACAACAATTAATGTTTGTATAGAGCCTTGAATACACCAATGTGCCCCGCGGAGGAATGTGGGCGAGAAATATTCAGCAGTGAGACGCAGAAGGGTTCTCTCTCTCTTGGAATCTCTACGGTACAGAAGGAGGCCATTTGGCCCATCGAGCCTGCACTGACCACAATCCCACCCATCCCTGTAATTTACCCTAGCAATTCCCCCCTTGACACTAAGGGGCAATTTAGCATGGCCAATCCACCTAACCTGCACATCTTTGGACACTAAGGGGCAATTTAGCACGGCCAATCCACCTAACCTGCACATCTTTGGACACTAAGGGGCAATTTAGCATGGCCAATCCACCCTAACTTGCACATCTTTGAACACTAAGGGACAATTTAGCATGGCCAATCCACCTAACCTGCACATCTTTGGACCCTAAGGGACAATTTAGCATGGCCAATCCGCCTAACCTACACATCTTTGGACGCTTAGGGACAATTTAGCATGGCCAATCCACCTAACCTGCACATCTTTGGACGCTAAGGGACAATTTAGCATGGCCAATCCACCTAACCTACACATCTTTGGACACTAAGGGACAATTTAGCATGGCCAATCCACCTAACCTACACATCTTTGGACACTAAGGGACAATTTAGCATGGCCAATCCACCTAACCTGCACATCTTTGGACGCTAAGGGACAATTTAGCATGGCCAATCCCCCTAACCTGCACATCTTTGGACGCTAAGGGACAATTTAGCATAGCCAATCCACCTAACCTGCACATCTTTGGACACCAAGGGGTAATTTAGCATGGCCAATCCCCCTAACCTACACATTTTTCGGAGGAAACCCACGCAGACATGGGGGCAGAACATTGCAAACTCCGCACAGGCAGTGACCCAAGCCGGGAATCGAACCCGGGTCCGCGGCGCTGTGAGGCAGCAGCGCTCACCCACTCTGTCACCGTGCCGCCGACCAGCCTGAGATAGGGAGGAGTCCTTTCTTGCCTTGGCTTTGTCCGATTTTGAGTTTTTTTTTAATTTGTGAAGCAGTTCCTCTTCCCCCAGTGCGACTCCCTCTCCTCTCCCCTCCTCACCCTACCCACATTCCCTCCATAGAGAGAGAGAGTTTCTCTTTGTTGTGTTTCTTGAACTGTGATCGCTACTCCGATGGTTGGGGTACGCAGTTGGTAGCAGTCGCTGCCTCCTGGGAGATGGGGTGGGGAAAAAGGCCAGCAACTAATAGGGAGGCAGATTGTTGTTTGGGTATGAATCGAGACAGACTCAGCGAGACCTCGGTGCCCTTGTGCACCAGTTGCTGAGAGTAAGCACGCTGGTACAGCAGGCAGTAGGGAAGGCAAGTTGCCCTTCATAGCACAAGGGAGTAGGGACGTGCCTTCAGGGAATAGAGCTGTTTTATTGCGGTTGTATTGCGGCTTCCAGAAGGCCTTTGACAGGGTGCTGCATAGGAGACCGTTAAATAAGTGCCCGTGGTGTTAAGGGTAAGATCCTGGCATGGATAGAGGATTGGCTGACTGGCAGAGAGTGGGGGTAAAGGAATCTGGACAGAGCAATGTGGACATTGCCGACTGGGCCATAATTTTGGATCTTGAATGCTTGAATCCGTCATCAAAGAAGAAATAGCGAGGCACCTGGAGAGGAATGGTTTGATCGAGCAGACGCAGCACAGATTCGTTAAGGGGAAGTTGTGTTTGATGAATTTATTGGATTTCTATGAGGATGTGACTGGTGTGGTAGACAGAGGGGAACTGGTGGATGTGGTGTTTCTCGATTTTCAAAAGGCGTTTGATAAGGTGCCGCACAAAAGGTTGCTGCAGAAGGTTAGGGTGCATGGAGTTGGGGGTAAGGTGTTAGTGTGGATAGAGGATTGGCTGTCTAATAGGAAGCAGAGAGTTGGTATCAATGGGTGCTATTCTGGTTGGCGGTTGGTGACTAGTGCCCCAGGGATCGGTGCTGGGGCCTCAGCTATTTACCTTTTATATAGATGATCTGGAGGAGGGGGCTGAGTGTAGGGTGACGAAATTTGCTGATCACACGAAGATGAGTGGAAAAGCAAATTGCGCGGAGGGTGTGGAAAGTCTGCAGAGGGATCTGGATAGGCTGAGCGAGTGGGCGAGGACCTGGCAGATGGAGTACAATGTTAGCAAGTGTGAGGTTATCCACTTTGGCAGAAATAATAGTCGGAGGGATTACTATTTAAAAGGGCGAAAAGCTGCAGCGTGCTACGGTGCAGAGGGACCTGGGCGTCCTTGTGCACGAGTCGCAAAAACCCAGCCTGCAGGTGCAGCAGGTGATCAAGAAGGCGAATGGGATGCTGGCCTTTATAGCGAGGGGGATAGAATATAAAAGCAGGGAGGTCTTGCTGCAACTGTACAGGGCACTGGTGAGGCTGCAGCTGGAGTACTGTGTGCAGTTTTGGTCGCCGCACTTGCGCAAGGATATTTTGGCCTTGGAGGGAGTGCAGAGGGAGTTTCACTAGGCTGATACCGGAATTGAGGAGGTTGGACTATGAAGAGAGACTAAATAGACTGGGTCTGTACTCATTGGAGTTTAGAAGGATGAGGGGGGATCTTATAGAGACATATAAGATAATGAAGGGGATGGATAGGGTAGAGGTAGAGAGATTCTTCCCGCTTAGAAAGGATAGCAGGACTAGAGGGCACAGCCTCAAGATAAGGGGGGGTGCTGTTTAGATCAGAGTTGAGGAGGAAATTCTTCACTCAAAGGGTGGTGAATCTCTGGCATTCTCTGCCCGTTGAAGTGGTGGAGGCTGCCTCACTGAATATATTTAAGACACGGGTAGATAGGTTTCTGATAGACAGGGGAATTAAGGGGAGAAAGCGGGAAAGTGGAACTGATCCACTTCAGATCAGCCACGATCTTATTGAATGGCGGGGCAGGCTCGAAGGGCTGGATGGCCTACTCCTGCTCCTATTTCTCCTGTTCTTCTGTTCTGTTTCTCAGGATGGTGGCCGGTGACTAGCGGTGTGCCTCGGGGGGTGGGGGTCAGTGCTGGGACCGCAACTCATGTCTCAGTTATACAAAACTCTGGTGCGACCGCGCTGGGAGTATCGCGTACAGTTCCGGTCGCCGCATTGTAGGAAGGATGTGGAGGCGTTGGAAAGGGTGCAGAGGAGATAGACCAGGATGTTGCCTGGTATGGTGGGATGGTCTTGAGGGGGGGACTTGAGGCTGTTTTCGTTGGAACGTAGACAAACTACAGCACAAACAGGCCCTTCGGCCCACAAGTTGCGCCAATGATATCCCTACCTACTAGGCTTACCTATAACCCCCAATTCTAAGTCCTGTGTACTCATCCAGAAGTCTCGTAAAAGACCCTATTGAATTTGCCGCCTCCTCCACCACCACTGATTCTACTCTTTAGGGAGAAGAATTTTAAGAGGTGACCTAATTGAGGCATACGAGATGATCAGAGGATTAGATAGGGTGGACAGTGAGAGCCTTTTTCCTCGGATGGAGATGTCTCGCATGAGGGAACGTAGCTTTAAATTGAGATATAGGACAGATGTCAGAGGTAGTCTCTTTAGGTTTCTAGAGGTAGGTTTCTGATAGACAGGGGAATTAAGTGTTATGGGGTGAAAGTGGAACTAATCCACTTCAGATCAGCCATGATCTTATTGAATGGCGGGGCAGGCTCGAAGGGCTAGGTGGCCGACTCCTGCTCCCATTTGTTAGGTTTACTCAGGGGTGGAATGCCCTGCCTGCAACTGTAGTGGACTCGCCAACTTTTAAGGGCATTTAAATGGTCATTGGATAAAGATATGGAAAATATTGGAGTAGTGTAGGTTAGATGGGCTTTAGGTTGGTTCCACAGGTCGGCGCAACATTGAGGGCCAAAGGGCCTGTCTGCGCTGTAATGTTCTAACTTTTCACAATATACATTGGGAGGAAGGAACTGTTACTAAGTTTGCAGACGATACAAAGATATGTAGAGGGACAGGTAGTATTGAGGAAGCAGAGGGGGGCTGCAGAGGGACTTGGACAGGTTGGGAGAGTGGGCAAAGAAGTGACAGATGGAATATAACGTGGGAAAGTGTGATGAAGGAGGAATGGAGGCATTGACTATTTTCCAAATGGGGAAATGCTTAGGAAATCGGAAATACAAAGGGACTTGGGAATCCTTGTTCAAGATTCTCTTAAGGTTAATGTGCAGGTTCAGTCGGCAGTTAGGAAGGCAAATGCAATGTTAGCATTCATGTCGAGAGGGCTAGAATAGAAGAGCGGGGATGTACTTCTGAGGCTGTATAAGGCTCTGGTCAGACCCCCATTTGGAGCAATTTTGGGCCCCGTATCTAAGTAAGGATGTGCCGGCCTTGGAAAGGGTCCAGAGGAGGTTCACAAGAATGACCCCTGGAATGAAGAGCTTGTCGTATGAGGAACGGGTTGAGGACTCTGGGTCTGTACTCATTGGGAGTTTAGAAGGATGAGGGAGAGATCTAAATGAAACTTACAGGATACTGCGAGGCCCTGGATAGAGTGGACATGGAGAGGATGTTTCCACTAGTGGGAGAAACTAGAACCAGAGGGTGCAACCTCAGGCTAAAGGGACGATCCTTTAAAACAGAGATGAGGAGGAATTTCGCCAGTGGGGAATCAATGGAACTCTTTGCCACAGAGCAGGCCAGGTCATTGAGTGCCTTTAAGACAGAGATAGATAGGTTCTTGATTAATAAGGGGATCGGGGGAAAAGGCAGGAGAATGGAGATGAGAAAAATATCAGCCATGATTGAATGGCGGAGCAGACTCGATGGACCGAGTGGCCTAATTTTGCCCCTGTGTCTTATAGTAGGAGAGACGAGGATCTGAGGGCACAGCCTCATTGAAATGTCAGAAGCAGGAGGAGGCTATTTGGCCCTTGGAGCCTGCTACGCCATTCATTTTTGATCATGGCTGATTATCGAATTCAATATCCTGATTTCCTGCCCCATGTCCCTCGATCCCTTTAGCCCCAAGAGCGATGTCTCTTTTTTTTTCCTGAAATCTCTGAACGTTTTGGCCTCCACGACTTTCTGTGGGAGTGAATTCCACACGTTCACCACCCTCTGGGTGAAGAAATTTCTCCACACCTATTGACGTTGTATATTAGTGATTTGGAAGAAGGAACTGAATGTGTTATCACTAAATTTTGTAGATGATACAAAGTTGGGTGGGAGGGTGACTTCTGAGAATTTGCATGTAGAGATAGGGGATGTTTTGCTGCGATTGTACAGCGTGTGGATGAGGCCATACCTGGAATACTGTGTGCAATTTTGCTTTCCTTATTTTATGGAATCCCTACAGTGCCGAAGGAGGCCATTCAGCCCATCGAGTCTGCGCTGGGCACAAACCCACACAGGCCCCATTCCCCATGCATTTACCCTAGCTCGTCTCCCTGCCACTAAGGGGCAATTTAGCAGGGCCGATCCACCTAAGCTACAAGTCTTTGGACTGTGGGAGGAAAGCGGAGCACCCGGAGGAAACCCACGCAGACACGGGGAGAACATGCAAACTCCCCACACAGTGACCCAAGCCGGGAATCGAACCCCCCAATCCCTGGCGCTGTGAGGCAGCAGTGCCAGCCACCGTGCCGCACTATTATCGGAGGAAGGATGTCCTTGCTATAGAGGGAGTGCAGTGACGGTTTAGCAGGCTGATTCCTGGGATGGCAGGTCTGTCGTACGAGGGGAGACTCAGTTGGTTAGGATTATATTCCCTGGAGTTTGGAAGAGTGAGAGGGGAATCTCATAAAAACTTAGAAACAGGGTTAGACAGGGTAGATTCAGAAAAAATGCCCCCGATAGTTGGGGGGAGTCCAGAACTAGAGGGGTCAGAGTTTGAGGATGAGTTAGGACTGAGGCGAGGAGAAATGTCTTCACCCAGAGGGTGGTGAATGTGTGGAGGCCAAAACGTTGTGTGATTTTTGAGAAGAAATCAGATATCGCTCTTGGGGCCAAATTGGGGGAAGGGGATCAGGATATTGAATTTGATGATCGGCCATGATCAAAATGAACGGTGAAGCAGGCTGGAAGGGCCAAATGGCCTCCTCCTTCTAATTTCTATGTTTACCTCTTATCCTCAAACTCTGACCCCTAGTTCTGGACTCCCCCCACCACCAGGAATATTCTTTCTGAATCTCCCCTGTTAGAATTTTACAAGTCTCTATGAGATCCCCCTCTCGCTCTTCGAAACTCCAGTGAATATAATCCTAACCGGCTTAGTCTCTCCTCATATGACAGACCCAGGAATCAGCCTGGTGAACCCTCGCTGGGCTCCCTCTATAGCAAGGACATCCTTCCTCAGATAAGGAGACCAAAACTGCACACAATACTCCAGGTGTGGCCTCACCAACGCCCTGTACAATTGTAGCAAAACATCCCTATCCCGATACTCAAATCCTCATAGAATCCCTACTGTGCAGAAAGAGGCCATTTGGCCCATTGAGACTGTACTGACAATAATCTCAACCAGGTCTTATCCCCACATACTTACCCCGCTAATCCCTGTAACCTACACATTGAGGGGTAATCTAACACGGCCATTCTACCTAACCTGCACATCTTTGGACTGTGGGGAAAAAACCGGAGCACCCGGAGAAAACCCACGCAGATTTTGATTTGATTTATTATTGTCACATGTATTGGGATAGAGTGAAAAGTAATGTCTTCTTGCGCACTATACAGACAAAGCATACCTTTCATAGAGTACACAGGAGAGAAGGATTTGATTTGCTTTATTATTGTCACATGTATCGGGATACAGTGAAAAGTATTGTTTCTTGCGCACTATACAGACAAAGCATACTGTTCATAGAGCACATAGGGGAGAACGATTTGATTGTTGTCACATGTATTGGGATACAGTGAAAAGTATTGTTTCTTGCGTGCTATACAGACAAAGCATACTGTTCATAGAGTACATAGGGGAGAAGGATTTGATTTATTATTGTCACATGTATCGGGATACAGTGAAAAGTATTGTTTCTTGTGCACTATACAGACAAAGCATACCATTCATAGAGTACACAGGAGAGAAGGATTTGATTTGATTTATCATTGTCACATGTATCGGGATACAGTGAAAAGTATTGTTTCTTGCGCGCTATACAGACAAAGCATACCATTCATAGAGAAGGAAAGGAGCGAGTGCAGAATGTAGTGTTACAGTCATAGCTCGGGTGTAGAGAAAGATCAACTTAATGCGAGGTAGGTCCATTCAAAAGTCTGACAGCAGCAGGGAAGAAGCTGTTCTTGAGTCGGTCGGTACGGGACCTCAGACTTTTGTATCTTTTTCCCGACGGAAGAAGGTGGAAGAGAGAATGTCTGGGGTGTGGGGGGGTCCCTGATTATGCCGGCTGCTTTTCCCCGAGGCAGCGGGAAGTGTAGACAGAGTCAATGGATGGGAGGCTGGTTATGGGGAGAATGTGCGAACTCTGCACAGACAGTGACCCAAGCCAGGAATTGAGCCCGGGTCCCTGGCACAGTGAGGCAGCCGTGCTAATCACTGTGCTGCCCCCTTGCTCTGAAGACCAACATACCATTTGTCTTTTGGGGTGGCACACTGGTTAGCACTGCTGCCTCGCAGCGCCAGGGACCCGGGGTTCGATTCCCAGCTCGGGTCACTGTCTGTGCACAGTTTGCACATTCTCCCCATGTCTGCGTGGGTTTCCTCCGGGTGCCCCAGTTTCCTCCCACAGTCCGAAAGACGTGCAGGTTAGGGGTGCATTGACCTGAACAGGTGCCGGAGTGCGGCGACTAGGGGAATTTCACTAACTTCACTGCAGTGTTAACGTACACCTACTTGTGACACTAATAAATAAATTTAAAATTTTAATCTTTTTGACTGCCTGCTGCCTCAGAGTAAGAGTAGGTGCTCGATAGCTGGCACAAACACAATGGGCCCACTTCTGTGCCTTTTTAATGTCTGGGCATTGGCTTAAAACAGAGGGGGGGGCACCCTATCAAACTTCAGCCTGGCATCAGCCATGTTTCGCCATCTACAAGATAGAGGAACTTGCCAAGACTCCTTCGACTGCACCTTTCAAACTCAAGTTGTGATGCCTTGTTCTAGCCTACCCCACAAGAGGAAGTATCGCCCCCACACCCCCTCCCCTCCCTCCCCTCCCATTTCGACTGCATCCATGCCCCTCAGATCCTTGAAGTCTCGATAAGGTGACCTCTCATTCTTCTAAGCTCCAACGGGTACAAGCCCAACTCGATAAAAGATCGTGGATTCATAGAATCCTGACCAGTGCGGAAGGAAGGAGGCCATTTGGCCCATCAACTTTCTGCCAGAGTGTCTTGCCCAGCCTTTTCCCCTGCCCTGCAGTGTAACCCACACACTTACATTCTCTAATCCATCTTGCCACACCTAAGGCTCAATTTAGCCTGGCCATTCCGCCTAACCAGCATATCTTTGGACTCCAAGGGGCAATTTAGCATGGCCAATCCACCAAACCTGCACATCTTTGGACATCAAGGGGCAATTTAGCATGGCCAATCCCCCTAACCTGCACATTTTTAGTACGAAGGGTTAATTTAGCATGGTCAATCCACCTAACCTGCACATCTTTGGACACCAAGGGGCAATTTAGCATGGCCAATCCACCTAACCTACACATTTTTGGTATGAAGGGTTAATTTAACATGGCAAATCCATCTAACTGGCACATCTTTGGACACCAAGGGGCAACTTGGCATGGCCAATCCACCAAACCAGCACACCTTTGGACAGTAAAGGGCAATTTAGCACGGCCAACCCACCTAACCTGCACATCTTGGGACTGGAATGTCCTGGACTTTCTGCCTACAAGATGGACAATTTTAAATTGGATGGGTGCTTGAGGAAGGGACAGATCGGAAGGGTAAAGGGGGGCCGGTTGATTGCTCTCCGCCAACTCGATGGTGGTCCTCCTGTGCCCTAAGGGCTCTGATCAGATGTTGATGGGGGGAATGGCTGTAATGGGCTGACTCCTGAGCCCATTGGTTTGGGGGAGTAGTTGTGACGATGTCTGTGATGGTGGATCGGCAGGGGGGAGATAGTTTGCAGCGGTGTCCAGGGTGCCCCTGCTAACACATCTTGGCTTTTGTCCAACCCATTTCAGGTCCTTCTGGGAATCTTCTTCAACATCCATTCGGCCGTCCTGATTGAAGATGTTCCATTCACTGAGGCGGACTTTGAAGAGTAAGTTTGCATATAAACAGTTGCAACACATTAACTCTCGACTGAACTTGAGCTCTTAAACTGCGCTTTAACTGAACTTCAACTTTAACTATTGACTGAAAATAAATACTACCGGGTTTAGGAAAACTTTGGCCAAGAAATAAGTAGAATCTATCTTCTTCTTCTCTGAAGCATCCTTCAGGGCACAGATCTTCTTGCAGTGGTTTGTCTCTGAGTTATTGCTGCATCGGGGTGAGCACAGTCAGTAGTCTCTCAACACCAGGTTAAAGTCCAACAGGTTTATTTGGTAGCACGAGCTTTTGGAGCACTGCCCCTTCATCAAGTGATTATTGACTTCCACTGCCAAGTATCTTTGATTTGATTTATTATTAACATACATTATTAACATACATTATTAACATACATTATTAACATACATTATTAACATACATTATTAACATACATTATTAACATACATTATTAACATACATTATTAACATACATTATTAACATACATTATTAACATACATTATTAACATACATTATTAACATACATTATTAACATACATTGAAAAGTATTGTTTCTTGAGTGCTATACAGACAAAGCATACCATTCATAGAGAAGGAAAGGAGGGAGTGCAGAATGTCGTGTTACAGTCATAGCGAGGGTGTAGAGAAAGATCAACTTAATGTGAGGTAGGTCCATTCAAAAGTCTGACAGCAGCAGGGAAGAAGCTGTTCTTGAGTCGGTTGGTACGTGACCTCAGACTTTTCTATCTTTTTCATAGAACATTACAGCACAGTACAGGCCCTTCGGCCCTCAATGTTGTGCCGAGCTACGTCCAAACCCAAGATCAAGCTCTCCCACTCCCTATCATTCTGGTGTGCTCCATGTGCCTATCCAATAACCGCTTGAAAGTTCCTCAAGTGTCCGACTCCACTATCACAGCAGGCAGTCCATTCCACACCCCAACCACTCTCTGAGTGAAGAATCTACCTCGGACATCCCTCCCACCATGAACCTTTATAGTTAAGCCCCCTAGTAACAGCTACATCCACCAGGGGAAATAGAGTGGACGTGCAGAGACTATCTATCCCCCTCATCATCTTATAAACCTCTAAGTTGCCTCTCATCCTCCTCCGCTCTAAAGAGAGAAGCCCCAGCTCCCTCAACCTTTCCTCATAAGACCTACCCTCCAAACCAGGCAGCATCCTGGGAAATCTCCTCTCCAATGCTTCCATATCCTTCTCATAGTGAGGTGACCAGAACTGCACACAATATTCCAAATGTGGTCTCACCAAGGTCCACTATAGTTGCAGTGTAACCCCACGGCTCTTAAACTCAAACCCCCTGTTGATAAACGCCAACACACTATAAGCCTTCTTCACAGCTCTATCCACTTGAGTGGCAACCGTCAGAGATCTATGGATACGAACCCCCAAGATCTCTCTGTTCCTCCACATTCCTCAGAACCTTGCTGTTGACCCTGTAATCCGCATTCAAGTTTGTCCTACCAAAATGAATCGCCTCGCACTTATCAGGGTCAAACTCCATCTGCCACTTTTTGGCCCAGCTCTGCATCCTCTCGATGTCTCTTCACAGCCTGCGAGAGCCCTCCACCTTGTCCCGGACTCCACCAATCTTGGCGAGTAAATTTGCTGATGACGCCCACCCTTCAGCCCCCCTCTTCCATATGTTCACTGACAGATGTCAAAATGGAGGGGTGTGGGGGGGGGAGCAGGAGAGAGGGGGCAAGAAGGTGGAAGAGAGAATGTCCGGGGTGCGTGTGGGGTCCTTGATTATGCCGGGTGCTCTTCCCCGAGGCAGCGGGAAGTGTAGACAGAGTCAATGGATGGGAGGCTGGGTTGCGTGATGGATTGGGCTACATTCACCACCCTTTGGTAGTTCCTTGTGGTCTTGGGCAGAGCAGGAGCCCAGACCGAGCTGTGATACAACCAGACGTTCTCTCTTCCACTTTTTTCTGGGTTGTATCACAGCTCGGTATGGGCTCCTGCTTTTGCCAAGACCACAAGGAACTGCGAAGGGTCGCGAACGAAACCCAGTCCCGTCACACAAAACCAGCCTCCCATCCATTGTGGGGAGTGCAGACACAGTCAATGGATGGGAGGCCGGTTTGGTGTGACGGGACAGGGTTTCGTTCACGACCCTTTTGTAGTTCCTCGTAGTCTTGGCCAGAACAGGAGCTGAATCAAGCTGTGATGCATCCCCAATGGATTTGGAAGGGCTGGATGGCCTGCTTCTGGGCCTTGCGTTCTGGTTATGGTTGGCGGGGGAAAGAGGGGTGTAGAGTCTAGACCAAGTCTAGAGGGGATGGTTGGGTGGTGGGGGAAGGGGATGGGATGAGTGGCATCGATGTTGAAATTGCAGCTGGCTACTTGTGCCCAACTGAGTCTCTGTTTCTTGCCCTCTGCTGCAGTACGAGCCCCCCGCAGAGAATCTATCGACTCTACGAGCAGGTCAGCTACAACTGTTTCATCGCAGCCGGAATCTACATCGTCCTCGGGGGCTTCTCCTTCTGTCAAATTCGCCTCAACAAGCGCAAGGAGTACCTGGTGCGTTAGGCCAACCTGACCACCGACCTTTATTTATGTATCCTGTCTCTCTCTCTCTCCCCCCCCCCCGCCCCTTACCCCCATTTCATAAAACTGCTGTTACCATTTTTTGCTTCCAAATTTTCTGACGGAAATTGTACTTGAAGTTCAATCATTGGCAGGGGGGGGGTCTCTGAATAAATATTACAAGCCGTTTGTTTGCGACCTTCTGCGCAGATGGAATTGGAATGTTGGGAACCTTTTTTTGGGGAGAGATTCCACCCCCCCCGAGCCTCTCCTCCCCAACACCCCTCCACTTTGACATTTGTCAGTGAACGTACTCCCTTCTGCCATTAGGCCCCCAAGATGGCTGCCGAGTGGTACCTGAAGCCTAAGAGACAGGCCGCACTTTGTGTGTGTGTGTGTGTGTGTGTGTGTGTGTGTGTTTCTGAGGGTGATGGGGAGGGATGAAAGGAATGGAGGTGTCTGGATATAGCATGGAATCTCCTTTTTTTTTGAAAAGGAGTGAAACCCCTCTCCTTCCCAAATGCCGCCCTTTTTTTGTCAATGGCGTTTGCCCCATTTATCTACAGGACTTTTTTTTGCTCAGAGCCTTCTAGAGTTGGGGGGTGGGGGAGAAGAGAATTCTCTCCTCCAAACAAGTCAGACGGGGCACAGTAAATCGCGTCTCCGCGGGCCTTCTCTTGACCTTGTTGCCGCAGAGACGGGCCTACTAGGAGTTGGACCAAAGCTGGTGGGCCCAATGGGTCCTGAGTGGGTGGGGCGCGGGGGAGTCTCTCCTTCCCTCCCCCTCCTCCTTCCCTCCCTTTCTCCTGTGGACCAAGACCACTTACAAAGGACGGGTATGCAGAAGGGACAGAGAAAGGGACTTTTTCTTGGCTTGAGTTTGGTTTCTGGAGAATCCTGGAATGCCCGTTTGCCAAAACGGTGAAGGAAGAGGGCAAGATTTGACACCTGTCTCCTATTTCAGTTGCCACCGGTCACCAGCTCATGTTTCTGTCAAGAGATTATCGGACAGTGCATGCCAGAGTACAGCCGCATTCTGTCCCTCTTTTGTCCCAGACTCCCCTATCTGTTTCAATCCTACACGATTCCCGTTTCCCATGCAATCCAATTCTTTCCCAGCAACCAGAAGTCCGCAAGTATTGACGTGAGACCTTGAGTCACGAGGCAGTATCTGTATATGAGAGACCATGTAGGCGTTTTGTGTTGTCCTTTTTAGGGATCTAAATCGATGAGTAGTTTTTTTTTCTTGTCACTTGATGTTTGTGATGTGGAAAGCACTCTACAACTGTAAATTATCCAATACGTTTGAAATCTAGACAAACGCAATAAAATGGATGAAAATTTGTGAGTCCGCTTTGCCCCCCTGGCACTTTTTCGAGGCTGCATTGAGCTTCATTGGAACATTGCTGGCTAAGGTTGGATAGAATAACATCACGGTACTGAGTTATGGCGAGTGCGCAGGAAGGCAATCTCGAGAGGAGGCCATTCAGCCCCTCAAGTCTGTTCCGCCATTCAGTCCGATCATCTCAGCTGGCCCTCAACCCCTGCCCGTTCTCCTTCACAGTACGAAGTCTCACAACATCATCAGGTGAGAGTCCAACCAATTTTTGGACTCTGACCTGGTGTTGTGAGACTTCTTACGGCGTTACCCCCAGTCCAACGCTGGCATCTCAACGTCATTCTCCTTCAAACCCATTGCTGATTAAAAATCTGCCTGTCGCAGAATCTATTCAGTGCTGAAGCAAGCCATTTGACCCATTGGATCCGCATCACATCTCAAAGAGCGTCTTAGCCAGGCCCACAACCCTACCCTATCCCTATAAACACCCCCACTTACCATGGCCAATCCAGCTAACCTGCACATCTTTGGACACTAAGGGACAATTTAGCATAGTGTCCAAAGATGTGCAGGTTAGGTGGATTGGCCATGCTAAATTGTCCCTTAGTGTCCAAAGATGTGCAGGTTAGGTGGATTGGCTAAGGGACAATTTAGCATGGCCAATCCACCTAACCTGACCTCCGGACAGCAGGTGTCGCTGCGGAGCAGTGGAAGGCGGAATCAACCACTTGCGTCTGATGCAGCGCAGCGTCTGACCAATCACCGTACAGGAAGTCCCTGTCAATCAGCTGCATTCTCCCTCCCTATTGGTCAGATGCTGAAAGCATGTTCTCCCGCTGAACGACTCACCCATTGGGCAGGAGTGAGTGATTGACGTCCGAGCTACCCAATCACCGACTCCAATCTGATTGCCGTCGGGTTGAGACCAAGACGAGAGTGGGGCGGGTCCCTGAATTGATGGACGTGGCAACTAGCCAATCAAGGAGCGGGAGCTGTGAGAGGGAGGCGGGACAATGAGACGGGTCATGCAATCAAAACGGTCCGCGGCTGGCTTCTCCTTGATTAGCATTGAATCTGACCAATCGAAAGACTGGGATGTGGCTATCAAAGACAATGCGTGGTGGGGGTGGGTTACAGATTTGATTGACATAGCATTACACCAATCACGGAGGGGGAATTGGAGTCGCTCATCCAATAGGGAGCGACCTCTGGTGCGGGGGGGGGGGCTCACCATTGATGGACTGCGCATGACAGATGGGAACAGTGGGCGGCTTTCCAATCAGATCGCTCGCCGGAGCGAGTGGGCGGGATAGAAATTGATTGGCATATCCCTGGACCAATAGGAGGGCTGAACGCCGAAGGCCGTCTGCCAATGGTAACGAAGAAGGCGAGGACAGGAGCAGAAAGAATATGAATTTGAACAGGCGGGACATTGAACAGGCGGAGGGCGGGGTTATGCTTCCGATTGACAGGCCAGTATCCAATTAAATTGGAGACCTGAAGACGGCTGACCAATAAGGAAAAGTGGGTGGGATCAGATGTTGATGGGCAGCGACCTCACCCAAGGGGCGGGTCGAAATGGATCTGGGACCTGAAGGCAGCGAGCCAATGAGAGTGCGGTGGGCGGGATTGGATATTGATTGACAGGTATACTGCCCAACCGGATCGTGGCATTGAAGGCGGGCAGCCAATGACAGCACAGAGGGGCGGGTCGGGTAATGATTGACAGCAGCCCTGTCCAATCGGATCCGAGACCTGGAGGTGGCGAGCCATTGAGAGCCAGGTAGGCGGGTCCCGTTCCTGATGGACAGGCGTCTCGTCCAATGGCTGCCGTGCAGCGGCCAAGCCGGGGCTGCGCGATGGGGAGGCGCTGGGGCCTTGTGCGGGGAGAGCGCAGCCTGAAGCCTGGGAGCAGAGAGACCGGGGCGGGGAAAGGCTCGGCAGGGAAAAAAAGTCCCAGGCCTGAGGCCTAGTGTCCACCCTCACTGTGAGGGAGGGGAGAGGCTGTCCAGTTTGCACCTCCTTCCTCCCCCCCCCCCCGTACTGACCCCCCCCCAAACACTGAGCCTGAATCTCCACCCCCCCAAACCTCACCCCCCCCAAACCTCACCCCCCCCATACTGACCCCCCCCCAACACTGAGCCTGAATCTCCACCCCCCCCCAAACCTCACCCCCCCCCAAACCTCACCCCCCCCCCCCATACTGACCCCCCCCCCCCAACACTGAGCCTGAATCCACCCCCCCCAAACCTCACCCCCCCCCTCACTGAGCCCCCAGCCCCTGAGGCTGTGTGTGTGCTGGCTGTGGGGGGAGATCAGTCACTCCTGTACCCCTGACCCCAATAGGAGACCCTCCCCCACACCCCCACCTCCCCCACACCTCCTCCCCCACACCCCCTCCCCCCCCCCACACCCCCCCTCCCCCACACCCCTTCACCACACCCCCCCATTTCCCCCCTTACCCACTCCCCCCCCCCACCCTCTCTCTCCCCCTGCCCTCTTTTCCCTCCCCCACTACCCTTTCCAGAACCCCTCCCCCCTCCCCCTACACCCCCACCCCCTTCTCTTCCACAGGACCCACAGCCCCTCCCCTCCCCCTCCTTTCCTTTGCCCCCTCCCCCCTCCAAAACACCACCCCCTCCCCCCGAACACCACCCCCTCCCCCCCCCCCAAAACACCACCCCTCCCCCCCCAAACACACCACCCCCTCCCCCCGAACACCACCCCCCTCTCTCCCTTCCCCCGAGTGAGGGGAAGCAGGAACGAGAATTTGGGCAGCCCCCCCCCACCCAAACACCAAACACAATTTGCCGCAAATCTCAGCGAGAGGTTAAAGTTCGCCGACCCCCTCCACTCTGTGCATCGAGTGAGGGGATTGTTTAAGTTAGCACCCCCCCCAATCGCGTCAGTTAACTCGAACCCCTGCCTGTCTCTGCCTTCCCCAAAACCGCCCCCTCACCCCTTCTGTTCTCTGCCTGTCATCACATCCCCCCCCTCCATAACCTTCTCCACCACCACCCGGCCCCCATAACCTCCATCTGATCCCCCTCCGCCACTTCCATTGTAATTCTCTCCCCGTAACACCCCCACCCCCAAACACACCGTCACCTCACCATCTCCCCCCACCATCATCCCCCATTCTCTATTCCCCATTGTGGCCCCCCCCATTCCCCGTAAGCTCCCATTCATAACCCCTTTTGTCACCTCTCACTCTGCCACCCCCATCCAACCCTTTGTCCCCCAGCCCCTAATCCCCCCGACACCTGTCAGCTCCTCTGTCCCCATCTGTTAGCCCCAGCCCACCCCTGTCCCGATCGGGATCAAGAGGAGGAACTCTGTCCGGCGACACAGTACAGCATCGGGACAACGCTGACGGGGGAAGCGCGCCATATTTTCGCTTCCGAAACAAGGCCTCCCGGATCGCAAAGCGGAGGGGGGGAGTTTGCCCTGGGCCGCCTCGCTCGCTGGCAGGGGGGGCCGGTTCGCCTTGACTGCGTCCGGAGAGACCAACCAGAGAAGAAACTCTCGAGATGACCTCGGCATCGACGAAGGTAAGGCGGCCTTGTATTGATTCATCTTTGGAGACGCGAGGTCAGACCCGCGTTCGTTCGCCCGTCCTGAATTATCCAGGGGACGGTAGTGGGTGATCCGCTGCCGTGAACCCGCTGCGGTCCCATGTGGTGTAGGTACACCCACACCGCTGTTAGGAAGGGAATAGGATTTTGACCCAGCGACTGCAAAGGAACGCCGACGTATTTCCCAGTCGGGACGGTGAGTGGCTCAGAGGGGAACCTCCAGGTGGTGGTGTTCCCCAGGTATCTGCTGCCCCCTTGTCCTTCTAGATCATAGAATCCCTACAGTACAAAAGGAGGCCATTCCGCCCATCAAGTTTGTACCGACCACAATCCCACACAGGCTCTATTCCCGTAACCCCGTGCATTTATCCTGCTAATCCCCCCCCCCCCCGACACTAAGGTCAGTTTAGCACAGAGGGGAACACGAAGGTGGTGGTGGCCCCAGGACGGCTGCCCCTCGTCCTTCTACATGGTCACGGGTTTGGAGGAGGAGCCTTGGTGAGTCGCTGCATCTTGTAGCCGGTACACACGGCTGCGTGGGTGGTGGAGGGAGTGGGTGTTTGTGGATGGGGTGCCAATCGAGCGGGGTTGCTTTGTCCTGGACGGTGTCGAGCTTCTTGAGTGTTGTTGGGAGCCGCACCCACCCAGGCAAATGGAGAGTATGCCACCAGACTTGTGTCCTTGTAGATGGTGGAGAGAAAAAAGTCTCACAACACCAGCTTAAAGTCCAACAGATTTATTTGTAGCAAATGTCACAAGCTTTTGGAACAGGCTGCCCCTTCGTCAGGTGGGTGGGAGTTCTGATCACAAACAGGGCATATAAGGACACAAACTCAATTTACAGAATAATGGCTGGAATGCGAGTCTTTACAGGTACAGACACTGTAAGTGGCGAGAGGGTTAAGCACAGGTTAAAGAGATGTGTATTGTCTCCAGACAGGACAGTTAGTGAGCCCAGGCAGGTCATGGGGGTTACAGATAGGGTGACATGAACCCAAGATCCCGGTTGAGGCCGTCCTCACGTGTGCGGAAACGGCAGCTGGTGGATTTTAAGTTCAATTCGTGAATTGGTAATGGAAAGCCAGACCGTGAATCGATTGTCGGAAATCTGTTGGACGGAAATCTGCCGTCCTTACCCGCTCTGGCCTACACGTGACTCCAGCAGGCTTGGGCGAGTTGGGAGGAGGGGCGGGTGGAGAGTTGAGGGTGCGGTGGAGCTGGGGGTGAGGGTGGAATGGGTGAGTTGGAGTGAAGGTGGGGGGGGGGTGTTGGGGAGGACGGTGTTGGAGGAGGGGGTCAGTTGGAGCAAGAGGGTCGGCTGGAGCGAGGGGAGGGTCGGCTGGAGCGAGGGGGAGGGGGTCGGCTGGAGCGAGGGGGAGGGGTGTCGGGGAGAGTGTGTCGGAGTGAGAAGGGGGGGAGGCGGGTCAGAGCGAGGGGCTGGGGTGCGGGAGCCGGAGCGAGGGGCTGGGGGGGGGGGAGGCGGGAGCTGGTGCGGGAGCGAGGGGGGAGTCGGGGGGTTGTTTGGGGGGGCTCGTTGGAGTGGGGGAAGGTTGAGGGGAGGGTGAGTTGGAGCAAAGTGAGGGGGGAGTGATTGAGAGTGGGACTGGAAGAGTTGGAGCAGGAGACGTGGGGAGTTTGCGGGGGGATGGAAGGTGTTTGTCTGTGTAGCTCAGGGAGTTTGCACATTCTCCCCGTGCCTGCGTGGGTTTTCTCCGGGTGCTCCGGTTTCCTCCCACACCCCAAAGATGTGCTGTTAGGCTGATTGGTGGAACAAATTGTCCCTAGATTAGTCTTCCCTCAATGTGGAATGCCATAAACATAGACAAAGGTCATGTATGGAGGGGGACTCATAATGTTAAAATGGCGGAGCGGGCTCGTTGGGCTGTGTTGTTCTTTGTCCTTATTCACTCTCTGGCCCTTTGACCTTGCAGGTGGGCGAGATCTTCTCGGCAGCCGGAGCTGCTTTCACTAAGCTCGGGGAACTGACCATGCAGCTGCACCCGGTGGCAGACTCCTCGCCCGCTGGGTAAGTGGACGGCAGTGCGTGCGGTCTGTCCTCCCTGCCCCCCGCGCCCCTCTCCCCCACCCCGCGCCCTCGTATCCCCTCCACGCACTGCAAGCCCGCCCTGCCGCCGGGTCCTTGTGCTGAGTCACATTGTCCCTTGGCCCACCTGCCTTGAGGGGTGAGAGCCCACACTGGGGACACGGTCTCCTTTGTGTCCCACCGCGTGCTCAGTTTCAAGTTTATTTGTCAGCGTCACAATTCGGCTTACATTAACACTGCAACGAAGTTACTGTGAAAATCCCCCAGTCGCCACACTCCGGCGCCTGTTCGGGTCACACTGAGGGAGAATTTAGCACGGCCAATGCACCCTAACCAGCACGTCATTCAGACTGTGGGAGGAAACCAGAACACCACCATAACCCGTGCGTTTACTGTGGCATCCACTTAATCTGCACGTGTTTGAACACTAAGGGGCAATTTAGCATGGCCGATCCACCTAACCTGCACATCTTTCAGACTGTGGGAGGAAACCCACACAGACACGGGGAGAATGTGCAGACTCCGCACAGACAGTGACCCAAGCCAGGAATCAAATCTGGGTCCCTGAAGCTGTGAGGCACCAGTGCTAACCACTGTGCCAACGTACTGTTGCGGTGGTGATGTGTGGCTGGGGAAGGAGGGAACCCCATAAGAACATGAGAAATAGGAGCAGGAGTGGGCCATCTAGCCTTTCGAGCCTGCCCCGCCATTCAACAAGATCATGGCTGATCTGAAGTACATTCCAGATCCTACATTCTCAGACAGTACATTCCAGATCCTAACCACTCGCTGTGTGAATCAGTCTCCACCACACTCTCAGACAGCACATTCCAGACCCTAACCACTCGCTGTGTGAATCAGTCTCCACCACACTCTCAGACAGCACATTCCGGACCCTAACCACTCGCTGTGTGAATCAGTCTCCACCACACTCTCAGACAGCACATTCCGGACCCTAACCACTCACTGTGTGAATCAGTCTCCACCACACTCTCAGACAGCACATTCCGGACCCTAACCACTCGCTGTGTGAATCAGTCTCCACCACACTCTCAGACAGCACATTCCGGACCCTAACCACTCGTTGTGTGAATCAGTCTCCACCACACTCTCAGACAGTACGTAAGAAATAGGAGCAGGAGTGGGCCATCTAGCCCTTCGAGCCTGCCCCGCCATTCAACAAGATCATGGCTGATCTGAAGTGGCTCAGTTCCACTTTCCGCTTTCTCCCCTTAATTCCCCTTGTCTATCAGAAACCTATCTACCCGTGACTTAAATCTATTCAGCGAGGCAGCCTCCACCACTTCAACGGCAGAGAATTCCAGAGATTCACCACCCTTTGAGTGAAGAAGTTCCTCCTCAACTCCGATCTAAACTGTGCCCCCCCTTATCTTGAGGCTGTGCCCCCTAGTCCTGCTATCCTTTCTAAGCGGGAAGAATCTCTCTACCTCCACCCTATCCATCCCCTTTATTATCTTATCCGTCTCTATAAGATCCCCCCTCAGCCTTCGAAACTCCAATGAGTACAGACCCAGTCTAGTCAATCTCTCGTCACTGGCTAACCCTCCCCCATCTCCGGTATCAGCCCAGTGGACCTAGTTAACTACAGAGGTAGACTCAACTGGGCCTCCTGTCCCCCGCACCCACCCCCAACTAGGTAAATGCAGAAAAGATATGGATCTGCCCGGGTCAGGTGCAATGTCTCGAGGGGCTGAATGGCCTTTTCCCTCCCTCTGCCCAACACCCAGAAATGTGAGCGCAAATTATCCACACGGTATCTTGTTTTGATAGTTTGGAGCTTGGGGGGGGGGAAAGCTGGAAAGAGGCTTCCAAGAGAGAATTATGCCCCCCCCCCACCTCACCTGCCTTTTCCACCCCTCCTCTCCCACTCCTCGCCCGACACACGCTGGATTATTGATGGTGTGAAAATGACAAGACCCCTTGGTTTCCACCATCGGGTTCAAAGATGATTGGGAGAAGTTGTCAGAGGGTCAGTGCTGAGGGAGCGTTGCACTGTCAGAGGGTCAGTACTGAGGGAGTGCCGCACTGTCAGAGGGTCAGTGCTGAGGGAGTGCCGCACTGTCAGAGGGTCAGTGCTGAGGGAGTGCCGCACTGTCAGAGGGTCAGTGCTGAGGGAGTGCCGCACTGTCAGAGGGTCAGTGCTGAGGGAGTGCCGCACTGTCAGAGGGTCAGTGCTGAGGGGAGTGCCGCACTGTCAGAGGGTCAGTGCTGAGGGAGCGCCGCACTGTCAGAGGGTCAGTGCTGAGGGAGTGCCGCACTGTCAGAGGGTGAGTGCTGAGGGAGTGCCGCACTGTCAGAGGGTCAGTGCTGAGGGAGTGCCGCACTGTCAGAGGGTCAGTGCTGAGGGAGTGCCGCACTGTCAGAGGGTCAGTGCTGAGGGAGCGTTGCACTGTCAGAGGGTCAGTACTGAGGGAGTGCCGCACTGTCAGAGGGTCAGTGCTGAGGGAGTGCCGCACTGTCAGAGGGTCAGTGCTGAGGGAGTGCCGCACTGTCAGAGGGTCAGTGCTGAGGGAGTGCCGCACTGTCAGAGGGTCAGTGCTGAGGGAGTGCCGCACTGTCAGAGGGTCAGTGCTGAGGGAGCGCCGCACTGTCAGAGGGTCAGTGCTGAGGGAGTGCCGCACTGTCAGAGGGTCAGTGCTGAGGGAGTGCCGCACTGTCAGAGGGTCAGTGCTGAGGGAGTGCCGCACTGTCAGAGGGTCAGTGCTGAGGGAGCGCCGCACTGTCAGAGGGTCAGTGCTGAGGGAGCGCCGCACTGTCAGAGGGTCAGTGCTGAGGGAGTGCCGCACTGTCAGAGGGTCAGTGCTGAGGGAGTGCCGCACTGTCAGAGGGTCAGTGCTGAGGGAGCGCCGCACTGTCAGAGGATCAGTGCTGAGGGAGTGCTACACTGTCAGAGGGTCAGTGCTGAGGGAGTGCCGCACTGTCAGAGGGTCAGTGCTGAGGGAGTGCCGCACTGTCAGAGGGTCAGTGCTGAGGAGTGCCGCACTGTCAGAGGATCAGTGCTGAGGGAGTGCTACACTGTCAGAGGGTCAGTGCTGAGGGAGTGCCGCACTGTCAGAGGGTCAGTGCTGAGGGAGTGCCGCACTGTCAGAGGGTCAGTGCTGAGGGAGTGCCGCACTGTCAGAGGGTCAGTGCTGAGGGAGCGCCGCACTGTCAGAGGATCAGTGCCGAGGGAGCGCCGCACTGTCAGAGGGTCAGTGCCGAGGGAGCGCCGCACTGTCAGAGGGTCAGTGCCGAGGGAGTACCGCACTGTCAGAGGGTCAGTGCCGAGGGAGTGCCGCACTGTCAGAGGGTCAGTGCCGAGGGAGTGCCGCACTGTCAGAGGGTCAGTGCCGAGGGAGTGCCGCACTGTCAGAGGGTCAGTGCTGAGGGAGCGCCGCTCTGCCAGAGGGTCAGTGCTGAGGGAGTGCTGCACTGTCAGAGGGTCAGTGCTGAGGGAGTGCTGCACTGTCAGAGGGTCAGTGCTGAGGGAGTGCCGCACTGTCAGAGGGTCAGTGCTGAGGGGGTGCCGCACTGTCAGAGGGTCAGTGCTGAGGGAGCGCCGCTCTGCCAGAGGGTCAGTGCTGAGGGAGTGCTGCACTGTCAGAGGGTCAGTGCTGAGGGAGTGCTGCACTGTCAGAGGGTCAGTGCTGAGGGAGTGCCGCACTGTCAGAGGGTCAGTGCTGAGGGAGTGCCGCACTGTCAGAGGGTGAGTGCTGAGGGAGTGCTGCACTGTCAGAGGGTCAGTGCTGAGGGAGTGCTGCACTGTCAGAGGGTCAGTGCTGAGGGAGCGCCGCACTGTCAGAGGGTCAGTGCTGAGGGAGTGCTGCACTGTCAGAGGGTCAGTGCTGAGGGGGTGCTGCACTGTCAGAGGGTCAGTGCTGAGGGAGTGCCGCCCTGTCAGAGGGTCAGTGCTGAGGGAGTGCCCCCTTCAGAGGGTCAGTGCTGAGGGAGTGCCGCCCTGTCAGAGGGTCAGTGCTGAGGGAGTGCCGCCCTGTCAGAGGGTCGGTGCTGAGGGAGTGCCGCCCTGTCAGAGGGTCGGTGCTGAGGGAGCGCCGCCCTGTCAGAGGGTCGGTGCTGAGGGAGTGCCGCCCTGTCAGAGGGTCGGTGCTGAGGGAGTGCCGCCCTGTCAGAGGGTCGGTGCTGAGGGAGCGCCGCCCTGTCAGAGGGTCAGTGCTGAGGGAGCGCCGCCCTGTCAGAGGGTCAGTGCTGAGGGAGTGCCGCACTGTCAGAGGGTCAGTGCTGAGGGAGCGCCGCACTGTCAGAGGGTCAGTGCTGAGGGAGTGCCGCCCTGTCAGAGGGTCGGTGCTGAGGGAGCGCCGCACTGTCAGAGGGTCGGTGCTGAGGGAGCGCCGCCCTGTCAGAGGGTCGGTGCTGAGGGAGTGCCGCCCTGTCAGAGGGTCGGTGCTGAGGGAGTGCCGCCCTGTCAGAGGGTCGGTGCTGAGGGAGCGCCGCCCTGTCAGAGGGTCGGTGCTGAGGGAGTGCCGCCCTGTCAGAGGGTCAGTGCTGAGGGAGTGCCGCCCTGTCAGAGGGTCGGTGCTGAGGGAGCGCCGCCCTGTCAGAGGGTCAGTGCTGAGGGAGCGCCGCCCTGTCAGAGGGTCAGTGCTGAGGGAGTGCCGCACTGTCAGAGGGTCAGTGCTGAGGGAGCGCCGCACTGTCAGAGGGTCAGTGCTGAGGGAGTGCCGCCCTGTCAGAGGGTCGGTGCTGAGGGAGCGCCCGCACTGTCAGAGGGTCAGTGCTGAGGGAGTGCCGCACTGTCAGAGGGTCAGTGCTGAGGGAGCGCTGCCCTGTCAGAGGGTCAGTGCTGAGGGAGCGCTGCCCTGTCAGAGGGTCAGTGCTGAGGGAGTGCCGCACTGTCAGAGGGTCAGTGCTGAGGGAGCGCCGCACTGTCAGAGGGTCGGTGCTGAGGGAGTGCCGCCCTGTCAGAGGGTCGGTGCTGAGGGAGCGCCGCACTGTCAGAGGGTCAGTGCTGAGGGAGCGCCGCACTGTCAGAGGGTCAGTGCTGAGGGAGCGCTGCCCTGTCAGAGGCTCAGTGCTGAGGGAGCGCTGCCCTGTCAGAGGGTCAGTGCTGAGGGAGTGCCGCACTGTCAGAGGGTCAGTGCTGAGGGAGTGCCGCCCTGTCAGAGGGTCGGTGCTGAGGGAGCGCCGCACTGTCAGAGGGTCAGTGCTGAGGGAGTGCCGCACTGTCAGAGGGTCAGTGCTGAGGGAGCGCCGCACTGTCAGAGGGTCAGTGCTGAGGGAGTGCCGCCCTGTCAGAGGGTCGGTGCTGAGGGAGCGCCGCACTGTCAGAGGGTCAGTGCTGAGGGAGTGCCGCACTGTCAGAGGGTCAGTGCTGAGGGAGCGCTGCCCTGTCAGAGGGTCAGTGCTGAGGGAGCGCTGCCCTGTCAGAGGGTCAGTGCTGAGGGAGTGCCGCACTGTCAGAGGGTCAGTGCTGAGGGAGTGCCACATTACTGGGTGTCCCACTTATCTGCTGTGATATTAAACCTGTATCTCACTGGACGTTAAAGAACTGAATGTAGGAGATGTGTTTCTTTGTCCCTCCATCAACATCAATAAATGACAAACTCTCTGCTCCGAACCTCAGTACTGTTTGTGGGATCTTGCTGTGTGCAAATTGTGTGCCGTCTTTCCTGTGTTACGGTTCGGGAGTACTTCGTAGACTGCAAATCACTTTGGGATGCCTTTGAGGTGGGGGGGTGGGGGGGGGGGGGGGGGGGGGTCGGTCGAGAAAGGTGCTACGCAAATGCGATTTGTTCTTTCTTGAATGCAGACGATTGTTAACCTGGAGTATTCCTGGGGTTACGGCCACACTGCTGATGCAGGCAGCAGTCTGGACTGGTGCCCGTGTCCGTCCAGACTGGCAATCATGTCAGCCCTGAGCCTGATGCCCTGCCTGTCACCCACGCCCAACCCCCCTCCCCCGCCCCCCCCCATCAGCGCTAACCCACATTGAATTGGACCAGCTGGCTTTGAGTTCTGCCCCATCTCCCGCATTTTTGATTCCTACCTTCCCTCTCTCCCCACCCTCTGCCTTGCTCCATCTCCAGTAAGAAGTCTGACAACACCAGGTTAAAGTCCAACCAATTTGTTTGATAGTAAACTCACAAGCTTTTGGCGTTAGCCCCTTTGTCAGGTGAATGGAGAGTTCTGGCCTCAGGCAGAGCATATAACAGCACAGACAGTTTACAGATTACTGATTAGAATGCGAGTCTTTACACCTAACCTGCTATTCAAGGCTTAAAGAGGCCAACAACGTGAGTGGAAAGACCATTAGGCACAGGTTAAAGAGATGTGTATTGTCTCCAGACAGTACAGTAAGTGAGGTTTTGCAAACCCAGGCAAGTCACGGGGGTTATAGATAGTGCGACGTGAACCCAAGGTCCCGGTTGAGGCCGTCCTCATGTGTGCGGAACTTGGCTATCGGTCTCTGTTCAGCGACTCTGCGCTGTCGTGTGTCGCGAAGGCCGCCTTGGAGAACGCTTACCCGAAGGTCAGAGGCCGAATGCCCGTGACCGCTGAAGTGTTCGCCAACAGGAAGGGAACAGTCTTGCCTGATGATTGTCGAGCGATGTTCATTCGACAATCACCAGGCAAGACTGTTCCTTTCCTTTTTGGCGAACACTTGAGCGGTCACGGGCATTCGGCCTCTGATCTCCGGATAAGCGTTCTCCAAGGCTGCCTTCACGACAGTACAGTCGCTGAACAGAGACTGATAGCCAAGTTCCGCACACACGAGGACGGCCTCAACCGGGACCTTGGGTTCACGTCGCACTATCTGTAACCCCCGTGACTTGCCTGGGTTTGCAAAGCCTCACTTACTGTACTGTCTGGAGACAACACCCATCTCTTTAACCTGTGCCTAATGGTCTTTCCACTCACATTGTTGGCCTCTTTAAGCCTTGAATAGCAGGTTAGTTGTAAAGACTCGCATTCTAATCTGTAAACTGTCTGTGCTGTTGTATGCTCTGTCTGAGGCCAGAAGTTTCCACTCACCTCAAACCCCGAAAGCTTGTGAGTTCACTATCAAACAAATCGGTTGGACTCGAACCTGGTGTCGTCAGACTTCTTGCTGCGTTTACCCCAGTCCAACGCCGACATCTCCACACCACCTATCCATCTCTCTCTCTCTCTCTCTTCCCGGCAGAGCCAAATGGACAGACACGGAGATTGAGATGCTGCGCTCTGCCGTGAAGCGTTTTGGCGAGGATTTAAACAAAATCAGCACCATCATCAAGGATCGCACAGTGTAAGAGAGGGACTTGGGGGGGGGTTGCAGGGCAGAGTGGGTGAGGGCCAGGGTTGGAGTGCGGCGGGGGGGCAACGGGAGAGAGAGCAAGGATGCGGGGCATGGCTAGCCGGGAGACTGTGTCAGCTGGATTCCGAATTGGCAGCTGCCATTGAGGTATTAAACCACGGAAGAGAGGGAAAAGGATGACTCAGATTGTTTGAACCAGAATGAATACAGGCAGGGAGTGGATCAGGACCCCCGCGCTGCAGAAGGAGGCCATTCAGCCCACCTGGTCTGCGCCGACAACAATCCCTCCCCAGGCCATATCCCTCGAACCCCGCGTATTTACCCTGCTAACCAGGGGGACACGGCCTCACAGTAAGGGGGAGCAGATTTCGGACTGAGTTGAGGAGGAACTTCTTCACCCAAAGGGTTGTGAATCTGTGGAATTCCCTGCCCAGTGAGGCCACCTCACTGAATGTTTTTAAGGCGAGGATAGATAGATTTTTGAACAGTAAAGGAATGAAGGGTTGTGGTGAGTGGGCGGGTAAGTGGAGGTGAGTCCGCAAAAAGATCAGCCATGATCTTATCGAATGGCGGAGCGGGCTCGAGGGGCCAGATGGCCCTACTCCTGCTCCTAGTTCCTATGTAATCCCCCGACACTAAGGGGCAATTTAGCATGGCCAATCCATCTAACCTGCACATCTTTAGACAATAAGGGGCAATTTAGCATGGCCAATCCATCTAACCTGCACATCTTTAGACAATAAGGGGCAATTTAGCATGGCCAATCCATCTAACCTGCACATCTTTAGACAATAAGGGGCAATTTAGCATGGCCAATCCACCTAACCTGCACATCTTTAGACAATAAGGGGCAATTTAGCATGGCCAATCCACCTAACCTACACATCTTTAGACAATAAGGGACAATTTAGCATAGCCAATCCATCTAACCTGCACATCTGTAGACAATAAGGGGCAATTTAGCATGGCCAATCCACCTAACCTACACATCTTTGGACACTAAGGGGCAATTTAGCAAGGCCAATCCACCTAACCTACACATCTTTGGACACTAAGGGGCAATTTAGCATGGCCAATCCATCTAACCCGCACATCTTTGGGGGAAACCCATGCAGACAGGGGGAGAGCATGCAGACTTCACACAGACAGTGACCCAAGGCCAGAACCAAACCCGGGTCCCTGGTGCCGTGAAGCAGTAGTGCTAACCCACTGTGCCACCGTGCTGTGCATCGTGACCCCTGACACACTTGACCATTAGCAACGGTGGCTAGGAGTCACCCAAGATTGCCGTGACATCCTACGCACCAGATCAAGGTCACCCGTCTTTCACATTGAACACCCAGAGCTGTCGACGGACACTCCCACTGCGGTACCGAGGGAGTGCTACACTGTCAGAGGCACCATGGAATTTTAAACTGCGATTTCCTCCCCCAGCCCCCCCCCGCCCAGCCGCCGCCATTTGCCCTCTCGTGGGACTGCAATCGGGGTTGGGCAGGGAACTACTTGGCAGAGTCCTGAGTGACTGCAGAGCCTCCAACCCAAACCGGATGTCAGGGACTCTCTGTATGAATGTGTTCCTTTCATAACTGTGTCCCGTCAGTAGATAGTCACACAGTTATACTCGTCCCGGGGGGGGGGTCCTCACTGGGAATAGAGACAGCAGCCAAGATTCTGTTGGTCGCTGGCGATCTCCCAGCGGAGAACGAGCGTGAGGTCCCAGAGTCCACACACGGTCGTGAGAATGCCGGGGTGTTGTTGGGGGGGAGGGTACGAGCTGTCACATCAAGGTGCTCCGGCATGTCACCTCAACACAACTTGACACGCTGATCTCCGAGCACACGAGCGTTTTCCCTGGGACTCAGTGAACTTGTCCCCCCTCCACGGTTCCTGCCTTCCCACCACTCCCACCACCCCATGTCTCCATCCCCCCGCCCCGGGTACTCAGTTGCCTTGGAGTATCTGTGGACAAGGCCCACAAGAATTCACCGCCTTCCTTCCTTCCTTTCAGATCAGCCGTGATCTTACTGAATGGCGGGGCAGGCTCGAGGGGCGAGATGGCCCACTCCTGCTCCTCGTTCTTACGTCCTTTGCCTCAGTGGGAGAGCGTGGCGTTTCCTGTCTGCCCCGGGAGGCGGAGGAAGTTGCACTTGCCTAGCACCTTTTTGACTTTGTGAATCCAACCCAAGGTGGTTGGGTGGGGAGTGGGATCAAATTATCGTGACTGTGCCGTGGTTTAGACAGATGACCAAAAGGCTCGGACATAGGGGTTGGATTTAACTTAATTTGATTTATTATTGTCACATGTATTGGGATACAGTGAAAAGTATTGTTTCTTGCGCGCTATACAGACAAAGCATACCGTTCATAGAGTACATAGGGGAGAAGGATTTGATTTGATTTATTATTGTCACACGTATTGGGATACAGTGAAAAGTATTGTTTCTTGCGCGCTATACAGACAAAGCATACCATTCATAGAGTACATAGGGGAGAAGGATTTGATTTGATTTATTATTGTCACACGTATTGGGATACAGTGAAAAGTATTGTTTCTTGCGCGCTATACAGACAAAGCATACCATTCATAGAGTACATAGGGGAGAAGGATTTGATTTGATTTATTATTGTCACACGTATTGGGATACAGTGAAAAGTATTGTTTCTTGTGCCGTAGACAGACAAAGCATACAGTTCATAGAGTACATAGGGAAGAAGGATTTGATTGAATTTATTGTTGTCACACATATTGAGATACAGTGAAAAGTATTGTTTCTTGCGCACTATAGAGACAAAGCATACTGTTCACAGAGTACATAGGGGAGGAGGATTTGATTTATTATTGTCACATGTATTGGGATACAGTGTATTGTTTCTTGTTGGCTATGCAGACAAAGCATACCGTTCATAGAGAAGGAAAGGAGAGAGTGCAGAATGTAGTGTTACAGTCATAGCTAGGGTGCAGAGAAAGATCAACTTAATGCAAGGTAGGTCCATTCAAAAGTCTGACAGCAGCAGGGAAGAAGCTGTTCTTGAGTCGGTTGGTACGGGACCTCAGACTTTTGTATCTTTTTCCCCGATGGAAGAAGGTGGAAGAGAGAATGTCCGGGGTGTGTGGGGATCCTTGATTATGCCGGCTGCTTTTCCCCAAGGCAGCGGGAAGTGTAGACGGAGTCAATGGATGGGAGGCTGGTTTGCGTGATGGATTGGGCTACATTCACCACCCTTTTGTAGTTCCTTGCGGTCTTGGGCAGAGCAGGAGCCCAGACCAAGCTGTGATACAACCCAGAAAGAATGCTTTCTATGGGGCATCTGTAAAAACTGATTCTGTCAGGCAGTTTCTGTCCTGTTTCAGGGAGATGGCAGTCACCAACATTCATCACTTGAATCAGTTTGGCCACCGTCAGGTAGCTACTGTGGGATCTTGCTGTGTGTAAATTGGCTGCCGAGTTTCCTGCAACAGACCCTGCACGTTCACAAGAGATTTCAGCGATTGGACAAGTCCTGAGGGGGCCAGGCGCTAGAGAAATGCAAGCTGTTTGGATACTTGGAAGGGTAGGGGGTCGCCCTATGACGGTGTTGTCCATAGCCATGCTGGTTCTAACATTTCAACACCTCCCCTTCTTTTCCTCCAGTGCTCAGATCAAGACCACGGTGAAACGCAAGGTGTACGAGGACAGCAGCGTTCCCCTCCCCTCGGAATCTCCCAAGAAAACCCAGAAGAAGGCGGCATCCGCGGGCACCGGCGCCTTGGCACCAACCACGCCGACAACTGCCGCCGCCGCGGGCACCACGCCTCCCACGGACTCGTCAAGCGTTAAGAAGCAGAAGACATCCGGTAAGGTTCGACAGGGGTGGGGGGGGGAGCTGGGCAGGAGCTGGGTGATGGTGGAGAGAAGAGGTTGGTTTGCAGCTCTGTGGAGAGAAGGTTGAGTCAACGAACACTTAGAATCATCGACTCCTAAGAGTGCAGAAGGAGACCATTCCCCCAAGGGACAATTTAGCATGGCCAATCCACCCAACCTGCACATCTTTGGATACTAAGAGGCAATTTAGCATGGCCAATACACCTAACCTGCACATCTTTGGACACTAAGGGGCAATTTAGCATGGCCAATGCACCTAACCTGCACATCTTTGGACACTAAGGGGCAATTTAGCATGGCCAATGCACCTAACCTGCACATCTTTGGATACTAAGGGGCAATTTAGCATGGCCAACTCCCCTAACCTGCCCATCTTTGGATACTAAGAGGCAATTTAGCATGGCCAATCCACCTAATTTGCACATCTTTGGATACTAAGGGGCAATTTAGCATGGCCAACTCCCCTAACCTGCCCATCTTTGGATACTAAGAGGCAATTTAGCATGGCCAATCCACCTAACTTGCACATCTTTGGATACTAAGGGGCAATTTAGCATGGCCAACTCCCCTAACCTGCCCATCTTTGGATACTAAGAGGCAATTTAGCATGGCCAATCCACCTAACCTACACATCTTTGGGCACTAAGGGGCAATTTAGCATGGCCAATCCACCTAACCTACACATCTTTGGGCACTAAGGGACAATTTAGCATGGCCAATCCCCCTAACTTGCACATCTTTGGATACTAAGGGGCAATTTGGCATGGCCAATCCTGTGGCAAACCTGTGAATCTTTGGATATGGGAGGAAACAGGAGGAGCACCGGCAAGGAACCCATGCAGACACGGGGAGATTGTGCAAACACCACAAAGTGAAGTTACTGTGAAATTACCCGAGTTGCCACACTCCGGCAACTGTTCCGGTAACAGTGAGGGAGAGTTTAGTACAGACAATGCATCTAACCAGCACGTCTTTTGGACTGTGGGAGGAAACCGGAGCACCCGGAGGAAACCCACACGGAGAACGTGCAGACTGCACAGAGGCAATGACGCAAGTTGGGAATCAAACCCAGGTCCTTGCCGCTGAGGCAGCAGTGCTCACCTCTGAGCCACCCGTAAGGATGAGAATGTTAAAATCAAGGCGTTATTTGACCGGTGTGGGTCAGTGAGCATTGTGGGGAGACGTGGGGTGGGCTCACAGAGGGAAGAGGTGTGTGTAAGACCAAGCGGGGATAGCTGCTCCCCAAGTTCCTGGAGGGTTCCTTGATTTCTCTCACTCTCTCTGTGTCTCTCAGACGTGACGCTCAGTGCTCTGAATGACTCGGATGTCAACAGCGACCTGGTGGACATCGAAGGACTCGGGGAAGGGTCACCAGCAAAGAAGCTCAACTTCGACCAGGGTAAGCATCACTCTGCGTCTGGGGTGGAAGTGGCGGGGGACGGGGGGGGGAGGAGGATGGGGTGGGCGAGTTGGTTAGAGAAAGCGATTGGAGGAGAGAGTGGGTGGGAGAAATGTCTGGGGTCAGCGGCATGGTGGCTGGCACTGCTAACTCGCAGCGTCGGGGACCCGGGTTCGATTCCTGGCCTCGGGTCACTGTCTGTGTGGAGTCTACACGTTCTGCCCACCATGCCTTCCCCTCCACCCCTGTGTTTGCGTAGGTTTCCTCCGAGTGCTCTGGTTTCTTCTGAGTCCGAAGATGTGTAGGTTAGGTGGATTGGCCATGCTAAATTGTCCCTTAGTGTCCAAAGATGTGCAGTTAGGTGGATTGGCCATGCTAAATTGCCCCCTTAGTGTCCAAAGATGTGTAGGTTAGGTGGATTGGCCATGCTAAATTGCCCCTTAGTGTCCAAAGATGTGCAGGTTAGGTGGATTGGCCATGCTAAATTGCCCCTTAGTGTCCAGAGATGTGCAGGTTAGGTGGATTGGCCATGCTAAATTGCCCCTTAGTGTCCAAAGATGTGTAGGTTAGGTGGATTGGCCATGCTAAATTGCCCCTTAGTGTCCAAAGATGTGCAGGTTAGGTGGATTGGCCATGCTAAATTGTCCCTTAGTGTCCAAAGATGCGTAGGTTAGGTGGATTGGCCATGCAAAGTGCATGGGTTAATGGGGATATGGTGTGGATGTGGGCCTGGGTAAGGGTCTGTGCAGCCTCCTCCAGCACTGTCGGGGTTCTGTGAATCTGTGATTTTGTTTGGGTGGTGAGCAGGACTCTTGCTGTGTGTTTATGAGGGATGAGTCCGTTGCTATCCGTTTGCTGATCTGTCTGTTCTTGCTTCCTCTCTGTCTCTGTTTCAGACAGTCTGAGCCTCGATTCCAGCCTCATCATGAACACCTCCGATATCCCACTGCTGTCGCGTTAAATCCCCACCTCCCACCCCCACCCACTTCCCTCTCTACCCCTCTCCCCACCCCACCTCTCTCTCTCCTACTAACCCCCCCCACCACCGTCCCTCTCTCCATCACAGTCCCCTCTCTCACGACCCCTCCCTCTCTCATTCAATCCTCTTCTTTCTCCTGCTCTCCTCCATCGCTCCCCCTTCCTCTCTGACACTATTTCCCCCCCGCCCGCCTTCTCTCTCCCTCTCTTCTCCATCATCTCCCCGCGCCCCCCCCACCTCCATCTGCTCCACTTTCCTGCTCTTCCACCATCCTCCTTTCTCTCTCCTCCAGCATCCCTCTCTCTCCCATCACCATCCCTTCCCTGTCTCTCTCTCTCGCTCCCCCAGCCCCCCTCTGTGTCCGTGGAGATGTGTAGCATTTGGAGCAGTCTCAGCACTCTGAGCACCCAACCCACCCCCCCTCCCGAATCTCTCTCCCCGCCTCCCTATCCACCTTTTCCAGCCGGGATGCCTGTTCCGGAGCTGCGGCAGCTTTTACGACCATTTCCTCGCGCCTCAACCTTGGCCAGGGACTTTGTTTTAGGAAATTGTAGCAGGGTTTTGATGGATTTCTCAATAAAAGACCAAAAATCCACCCGCCGGATTTGCGCGTCCGTGCACACGGCACCGTTCCTCGCTCCGATGAGCGGAGAGGAGGTTCGAAACCTCAAACAGCGTCAATCCAACCTTCCCTCCTCTGGAGGCTGGAAGGTGAGGTGTCGGGTCAGCAATGGATCTGTCTGGGATGGGGGCGTGATGGAGGGGTGCGGGTTGGTGCGGTGCGTTGTGTTGAGGCTGAGGTGCCCAGAGTTAAACCCAAACCAACAGACGGCACAGTGGTTAGCAGATCCGCCTCACAGCATCAGGGAGCCAGGTTCATTTCCAGCCTCGGGTCACTGTCTGTGCGGCGTTTGCATGTTCTCCCCATCTCTGCGTGGGTTTCCTCTGGATGCACCAGTTTCTTCCCACGGTCTGAAAGATGTGCAGGTCAGGTGGATTGACCGTGCTAAATTGCCCCTTAGTGTCTAAAGTTGTGTAGTTAGGTGGATTGGCCATGCTAAATTGTCCCTTTGTGTCTAAAGATGTGTAGGTTAGGTGGATTGGCCATGCTAAATTGCCCCTTTGTGTCTCAAGATGTGTAGGTTAGGTGGATTGGCCATGCTAAATTGCCCCTTTGTGTCTAAAGATGTGCAGGTTAGGTGGATTGGCCATGCTAAATTGCCCCTTTGTGTCCAAAGATGTGCAGGTTAGGTGGATTGGCCATGCTAAATTGCCCCTTTGTGTCTCAAGATGTGCAGGTTAGGTGGATTGGCCATGCTAAATTGCCCCTTAGTGTCCAAAGATGTGCAGGTTAGGTGGATTGGCCATGCTAAATTGTCCCTTAGTGTCCAAAGATGTGCAGGTTAGGTGGATTGGCCATGCTAAATTGCCCACAATGTCTAAAGTTGCAGAGGTTACGTGGGTTAGCCATGGTGAATGTGCGGGGTTGCAGGAACAGGGTGGGTAAAAGGGCATGGCTGGGATGTCCTGCCATCAAGTCTACAGTCCCCTTTCGCTGGATCGAATGGCCTCTTCCGCCTCGATAACAGAGGGGCGTTGAGGGGGTGGACCACAGCAGAATTGCCGAACGTCCTTGGCGCACATTCCTACAGCCACTGCGGACGGAAAATTCTTCACTCAAATCCCCTGCCCCTGCGCTCAGTCAGAGAAACCTACATCACCGCCTGGGAGACATCGCTAAGTGGACAAAGGTACCCACCTGGACGGAGGGGAGGGAGGAGCGACTGAGACTTAGAATCGGACTCAAAACGATCGTCGTCTTGTGTGGCTTTCCTTTATTGCACGGGGCTTGGAACGTCAACCAAGGAAGGTTTTTTTTTTTAACCGTTGTACACAGCGGCTGGAGCACCGTGTACAGTTTTGGTCTCCTTACTGAAGAGAGAGTACAGTTGCGTCAAAAGCAGTTTACTCTGAAGACTGGTTCCTGGAACAAAGGGATTACCTTACGAGGAGAGACTGTACAGGTTGGGCCAGAACCCTGTTGGAGGAGAATGAGGGATGATCTTATTCATGTCCGTGAGATTCCTGAGTGGGGCGCCACAGTGGTTAGCACGGTTGCCTCACGGCACCAGGGACCCGGGTTCGATTCCCGCCCTTGGTGACCGGGTGGAGTTTGCACCTTCCTCCCCCGTGGCCGCATGGATTTCCTCCGGGTGCTCCGGTTTCCTCCCATATTCCAAAGCTGTGCCGGTTTGGTGGCTTGTCCGTGCTAAATTACCCCTTAGTGTCCAAAGGTGTGTAGTTCAGGTGGATGAACTATGCTGAGTTACCCCTTTGTGTCCAAAGATGTGCAGGTTAGGTGGATTGGCTGTGCTAAATTGCCCCTTAGTGCCCAAAGATGTGTAGGTTAGGTGGATTGGCCATGCTAAATTGCCCCTTAGCATCCAAAGATGTGTAGGTTAGGTGGATTGGCCATGCTAAATTGTCCCTTAGCGTCCAAAGATGTGTAGGTTAGGTGGATTGGCCATGCTAAATTGCCCCTTAGTGCCCAAAGATGTGCAGGTTAGGTGGATTGGCCATGCTAAATTGCCCCTTGGTGACCAAAGATGTGTAGGTTAGGTGGATTGGCCATGCTAAATTGCCCCTTAGCATCCAAAGATGTGCAGGTTAGGTGGATTAGCCTTGCTAAATTGCCCCTTAGTGTCCAAAGATGTGTAGGTTAGGTGGATTAGCCTTGCTAAATTGCCCCTTAGTGTCCAAAGATGTGTAGGTT
>NW_027650550.1:0-66818 GCF_965287045.1 Carcharhinus amblyrhynchos | reverse complement strand
CTCCCTGCCCCCAGTGACCTCCTCCCTCCTACCTCGACACACACATTGGACATCAGTGTCACACAGTAACTGTCTGTCTCCTTTAGGAATATCACAGTGCTAAGATTGCCACAGTGCCACAGGTTCTGTCACACACACAGCTGACAGTGGATGTGAAACTCACGGATCTCAGCAGGACGGTCACAGAAATATCAAACCTCGTGAAAAACCAGCTCATGAAAAGCACCTCACATGGTGCAGGGACTGGACCAATCACAGGTAAACCCCACGGACCAATCACAGGTAAACCCCACTGACCAATCACAGGTAAACCCCACGGACCAATCACAGGTAAACCCCACGGACCAATCACAGGTAAACCCCACGGACCAATCACAGGTAAACCCCACGGACCAATCACAGGTAAACCCCACGGACCAATCACAGGTAACCCCACGGACCCAATCACAGGTAAACCCCACGGACCAATCACAGGTAAACCCCACGGACCAATCACAGGTAAACCCCATGGACCAATCACAGGTAAACCCCACTGACCAATCACAGGTAAACCCCATGGACCAATCACAGGTAAACCCCACAGACCAATCACAGGTAAACCCCATGGACCAATCACAGGTAAACCACACGGACCAATCACAGGTAAACCCCACGGACCAATCACAGGTAAACCCCATGGACCAATCACAGGTAAACCACACGGACCAATCACAGGTAAACCACACGGACCAATCACAGGTAAACCCCACGGACCAATCACAGGTAAACCCCACGGACCAATCACAGGTAAACCCCACGGACCAATCACAGGTAAACCCCACGGACCAATCACAGGTAAACCCCACGGACCAATCACAGGTAATGTCCTTGAGGGAAGGCAATCTGCCATCCTTACCCGGTCTGGCCTACAGGTGACTCCAGATCCACAGCAATCTGATTGACTCTGAATTACCCTCTGAAATGGTCGAGTGAGACCCTCAGGTGTAACAATCACTACAAAGTCTCAACAAAGAAATGAAACTGGACGGACCAGCTGGCATTGACCTCGACACCGGAAAAGACAACGGCAAAATAAACAGCCCAGTCGACCCTGCAAACTCCTCCTTACTAACACCTGGGGGCTAATGCTAACACTGGGAGAGGGGTCTCACAGACTGGTCAAGGAACAGCCTGACACAGTCACTCTCACAGAATCACATCCCAGACACCACCATTCCCATCCCTGGATATATCCTGTCCCCCCGGCAGGACAGACCCAGCAGAGGTGGTGGTGGCACAGTGATATACAGTCAGGAGGGGGCTGCCCTGGGAGTCGTTAACATCAACTCCGGACCCCATGACGCCCCGTGGCTTCAGGTTAAACACGGGCAAGGAAACTTCCGGCTGATTATCACACACCGTCCTCCTTCAGCTGACGAATCAGTGTCCCTCCATGTTGAACAACACTTGGAGGAAGCACTGAGGGTGGCAAGGGCACAAAATGTCCCCTGGGTGGGGGATTCCGCCAAGAGCAGCTGGGCAGCAGCACGACTGATGGAGCTGGTCGGATTCTGAAGGATGGAACTGCTAGACTGGGTCTGCAGCAGGTGGTGAAGGAACCAACCAGAGGGAAAACCATACTAGATCCCATCCTTACCAATCTGCCGGCTGCAGATGTATCTGTCCGTGACAGTATCAGTAAGAGTGACCACCGCACAGTCCCCGTGGAGACAAAGTCCCACCTCCACATTGAGAATACCCTCCATCGTGTTGTGTGGCACTGTCACTGTGCTAAATGGAGAGGTTTGACATGATCAGAAATAGTCAGCATGGTTTTGTCAAGGGCAAGTCGTGCCTTACGAGCCTAGTTGAGTTCTTCGAAAACGTGATTGAACACATTGACGAAGGAAGTGCCATGGACGTGGTGTACATGGACTTCAGCAAGGCGTTTGATAAGGTCCCCATGCAAGACTTCTTGAGAAGGTGAGAGGGCATGGGATCCAAGGGCCTTTGGCCTTGTGGATCCAGAATTGGCTTGCCTGCAGAAGGCAGAGAGTGGTTGTGGATGGGTCTTTTTGTGCATGGAGGTTGGTCACCAGTGGAGTGCCCCAGGGATCTGTTCTGGGACCCTTGCTATAACCTAGATGAGGAAGTGGAGGGATGGGTTAGTAATTTCACTGATGACACGAAGGTCGGTGGCATTGTGGATGGTCTGGAAGGATGTCAGAAGTTGCAGCAGGACATAAATAGGATGCAGGACTGGGTGGAGAAGTGGCAGATGGACTTCCATGCGGATAAATGTGTAGTCGTCCATTTTGGCAGGACCAATGGGTTGAACGAGTACACTATCAAGGGTAGGAGTCTTAGCTGTGTTGAAGAGCAGAAGGATCTTGGGATCCGGGTCCACAAGACTCTTAAATCGACCTCGCAGGTGGAGGATGTGGTCGAGAAGGCGTACGGTGTACTGGCCTTCATTAATTGAGGGATTGAGTTTAGGAGTCAGGAGGTAATGCTGCAACTTTATAAGACCTTTGTCAGGCCTCACTTGGAGTACTGTGTGCAGTTCTGGTCACCTCACTATAGGAAGGACGTAGAAGCTATTGAAAGGGTACAGAGGAGATTTACAAGGATGTTGCCTGGACTGGGAGCATGCCTTATGAAGTTAGGTTGAGGGAGCTGGGACTCTTCTCCCTGGAGAGACGAAGGTTGAGAGGCAACCTGATAGAAGTTTATAAAATGTTGAGAGGAATAGATAGGGTGGATTCTCAGAGGCTACTTCCCCGGGTTGAAATGGTCGCTACGAGAGGACACAGATTTAAGGTGCGGGGAGGCAAGTAAAGAAGTGATGATAGGGGTAAGTTTTTCACTCAGAGGGTGGTGAGTGAATGGAATCGGCTGCCGTCAGTGGTGGTGGAGGCGAACTCGCTGGGGTCTTTTAAAAGACTTCTGGATGAGTATATGGGATTTAATGGGATTGGGGGTTATAGATCATAGAACATTACAGCGCAGAACAGGCCCTTCGGCCCACGATGTTGCACCGACCAGTTAAAAAGCAATGACCCTCTAACCTAAACCAATCCCTTTCCACCCATAAACCTATCCACGGATCTCTTAAACGCCCCAAACTAGGTGCATTTACAACTGCAGCAGGCAGGGCATTCCAATCCCTCACCACCCTCTGGGTAAAGAACCTACCCCTGACATCCGTCCTATATCTACCACCCCTTAATTTAAAGCTATGCCCCCTCGTGCTAGCTTTCTCCATCCGAGGAAAAAGGCTATCACTATCCACCCTATCTAAACCTCTAATCATCTTATATGTTTCAATAAGGTCCCCTCTTAGCCACCTTCTTTCTAACGAAAACAACCTCAAATCCCTCAGTCTCTCCTCATAGGACCTCCCCTCCATACCAGGCAACATTCTGGTAAACCTCCTCTGCACCCTCTCCAATGCCTCCACATCCTTCCTATAATGTGGGGACCAGAACTGCACACAGTACTCCAAGTGCGGCCGCACCAGAGTTGTGTACAGTTGCAACATGACGCTGCGGCTCCTAAATTCAATCCCCCTACCAATAAACGCCAAGACACCGTATGCCTTCCTAACAACCCTATCTACTTGATTCCCAACTTTCAGGGATCTATGTACACATACACCTAGATCCCTCTGTTCATCCCACACTATTCAGAGTCCTCCCGTTAGCCCTATACTCTACACATCTGTTATTCCTGCCAAAGTGAATTACCTCACACTTTTTGCATTAAACTCCATCCGCCACCTCTCGGCCCAGCTCTGCAACTTGTCCAAGTCTCCCTGTAAACTATGACACCTTTCCTCACTATCTACCACACCTCCGACTTTGGTGTCATCAGCAAATTTACTAAATAGATAGGTCTCTGGATTGGTAGATGTTGATGTGATCGGCGCAACTCGTGGGCCGAAGGGCCTGTTTGTGCTGTAGTGTTCTATGTTCTATGAAAATGGAGTAAAAAGTCTGACAACACCAGGTTTTAGTCCAACCGATTTATTTGATAATAGACTCACAAGCTTTCGAGGTTTCCCTCTTCGTCAGGTGAATGGAGAGTTCTGGCCTCAGACAGAGCATATAAAGCACAGACAGTTTAGAGATTACTGATTAGAATGCGAATCTAATTCTAATCAGTAATCTCTAAACTGTCTGTGCTTTATATGCTCTGTCTGAGGCCAGAACTCTCCATTCACCTGACGAAGAGGGAAACCTCGAAAGCTTGTGAGTCTATTATCAAATAAATCGGTTGGACTAAAACCTGGTGTTGTCAGACTTTTTACTGTGTTTACGCCAGTCCAACGCCGGCATACCCACATCATGACTATGTAAATGGGACAGGCTTCAAAACTGATCTAGCAACTCCAGACTGGGCATCTATGAGGCGCCATGGGCCAGCAGTGGAATTGTACTCCAGCACAACCTGCAATCCCATGGCCCGGCATATCCCCCACCCAACCATTCCCATCAAGCCAGGGGATCAACCCTGGTTCAATGGAGAGTGCAGGGAGACATGCCAGGAGCAGCACCAAGCATATTTAAAAATGAGGTGTCAACCTGATGAAGCTACCAAATAGGCCAACTTACATAGACAAAGCTAAGCGATCCCACAACCAACAGATCAGATCTAAGCTCTACAGTTCTTCCACATCCAGTCGGGAATGGTGGTGGACAATTAAAACAACTCATTAGAGGAGGCGGCTCCACAAATATCCTCATTCTCAAATGATGGAGGAGCCCAGCACATCAGTGCAAAAGATAAAGCTAAAGTATTCGTAGCGATTTTCAACCAGAAGTGCTGAGTGGATGATCCATCTCAGCCTCCTCCAGTGGTCCCCAGTATCTCAAGATCCCAGTCTCCAGCCAATTTGATTTACTCCCCGTGATATCAAGAAACAGTTGATGATACTGGATACTGCAAAGGCAATGGGTTCTGAAGTACTGAAGATTTGTGTTCCAGAACATGCCGTTCCCCTGGCCAAGCTCTTCCAGTACAGTTACAACACTGGCATCTACCCAGCAATGTGGAAAATTGCCCAGATACGTCCTGTACATAAGAAACAAGACAAATGTAACCCGGCCAATTACTGTCCAGTCTACTCTCGACCATCAGTAAAGTGATGGAAGGGGTCATCGACAGTGCGATCCAGCAGCACCTGCTCAGCAATAACCTGCTCAGTGATGCCCAGTCTGGGTTTTGCCAGGGGGTCACTCAGCTCCTGACCTCATTACAGCCTTGGTTCAAACATGGACAAAGGAGCTGAACTCCAGGGGGTGAGAGTGAGAGTGATTGCCCTCGACATCAAGGCTGCATTTGACCGAGTGTGGCATCAAGGAGCCCGCGTGAAACTGGAGTCGATGGGCATCGGGGGCAAACTCTCCACTGGTTGGAGTCATACCTGATACGTAGGAAGATGGTTGTGGTTGTGGAGGGTCAGTCATCTCAGCTCCAGGACATCCCTGCAGGAGTCCCTCAGGGTTAGTGTCCTCGGCCCAACAGTCTTCAGCTGCTTCATCAATGATCTTCCCTCCATCATAAGGTCGGAAGTGTGGATAAGCGCTGATGATTGTACAATGTTCAGCACCATTCACGACTCTTCAGACCCTGAAGCAGTCCGTGTTCAAATGCAGCAAGACCTGGACAATATCCAGGCTTGGGCTGACAGGTGGCAAGTAATATTTGTGCCACACCAATACCAGGCAATGACCATCACCAATAAGAGACACTCTAATCACCACCCCTTGACATTCAATGGTGTAACCATCACTGAATCCCCCACTGTCAACATCCTTGGGGTTACCATTGACCAAAACTCAACTGGATTCACCACGTAAACACAGTTCCTACAAGAGCAGATCAGAGGTTGGGAATACTGCGGAGAGTAACTCACCCCCTGACTCCCGAGGGCCTGTCCACCATCTACAAGGCACAAGTCAGGAGTGTGATGGAATACTCTCCACTTGCCTGGTTGGGTGCAGCTCCAACAACACTCAAGAAGTTCGACACCATCCAGGACAAAGAACGCCGCTTGATTGGTACCACATCTACAAACACCCACTCCCTCCACCGATGCTCAGTAGCAGCAGTGTGTACTCTCTACAAGATGCACTACAGCAATTCACCAAAGATCCTTAGACAGCACCTTCCAAACCCACTGGAAGGACAAGGGCAGCAGATACAGGGGAACGCCACCACCTGCAAGTTCCCCTCCAAGTCACTCACCATCCTGACTTGGAAATATATCGCTGTTCCTTCACAGTCGCTGGGTCACAATCCTGGAATTCCCTCCCTCACGGCATTGAGGGTCAACCCACAGAACATGGACTGCAGCGATTCAAGAAGGCAGCTCACCACCACCTTCTCAAGGGCAACTAGGGATGGGTAATAAATGCTGACCAGCCAGCGACGTCCATGTCCCGGGAATGAATAAAAAAAAGTAAATCCCACTGACCAGAGGTAAACTCCAGTTTGGGATGAGTGTTGGCCTGGAAAACTGAATCCAATCAGTGCAGCTTTGGTAACTGGTTTGAGAGTGAGTGCAGAGGCCTGGTTAGAGTCAGACCTGCTGGTGTGGGACTGGAGTCACAATAAACACAGTCTGAAGGATATGAATCAACCAGTTGGGTTTTTCTGGCAATTTGACATCTTGATGGTCATATCTGCTCAGACCCAGGGACGCAATTTACCCACCTCATTGTTCCAACAAAGAGACTGAGTGAATGTGGGACATTATGGTGCGGAATGTTCCTGAAAGACCAGCGCAGATCACTCCATTATTCTCGCCCTTGTGGCACTCAGGTTTTTCAGGAGGAAATTCCACCCAGATTTTTATTTCCAGGTTTTTAAAAATTGAGTTCAAGTTCTCAAACTGACCATGTTTAACCGCCAAATCCTGGCAGTGAAGAAAGAGGCTGTGCTGCTGACTCGCTCAGTCTGCACCCACTGTCCAAAAGGGCAATCCAGCAAGGTGCTTCCCCTCGTCCGATCCCCGTAACCCCACACATTTACCTTGGCCAATCTACCTAATCCACGTGTCTTTGGACCGTGGGAGGAAACTCACACAGACATGGGGAGAACATGCAGACTCCACACAGTGACCGGAGTCCGGAATTGAACCCGGGTCCCTGGTGCTGTGAGGCAGCAGCACTAACCACTGTGCCACCCCATACCATGCCACCTACTGTGCCACACTATTTGTTTATTGGTTTACTTTTCTAATCATTAGTTTAATTATTATACCAATTATTACTCAAGTTACTAATCTAATTTCTAGCTTAGTAATGTAACTAGTGACTAGTAACTAGTGTACCCTGAGCTAAATCCAGATCTCCATCTTACCTCATCCACAATGACTTTATAAGATGATAGTTTTTAGTGTGAAGTCTAGAATTGCTCAGTGTTTGATCCTGGAGCCTCCATCACTGCTATTAACAACTCATTTTTGCCTCCACTTTCCACAGACGATGATATGGAGGCTTCCTGGCCTCTGCTAGAATTACCAGCACAGTGCATGTCAGGGCCCTCTGAACAAACTGCCTGTCAGACATTCCTTCAGTGTAAGTATCACCCTCACAGTATCTCCACCCGTCACTCAAAGCTGAGCCTCGTACACCCCCCTCCAGGGTTTAGCCAACAGAACCTCTGCTAATGGGTGTCTCACTGGCTCAGGTTCTGAGACAGCTCACTATCAGGGAACTCCCTACTCTCCTTTGGGAACGTTTTGGTGTCGGAACGAGATGAGAGCCTGGCTGGAGTCAGCGATTAACGACGATCTGATAGTCACAAGTCTGACTGTCAAAATGAAATGGAGTTTGGGGATGTAACTGTGTTGGGTTCCCCAATCACTGACAGCAAGGACTATCAGTGATCTTTATTCACGAGCTTTGCAAATACGTCAACGCGTGCTCTGCCTGCGCTCCGGGAGAAATTCCTGTGCAGTCACCATGTGCCACTTTTGCAGCCACATCACCACCTTCTCACATGAGCACTCAGTCTACATCTCCCCCAATTAGCTGGACCACCCGGCAGTGTGACAGAGTGTGCAGTAGGAAACTACGTCCACACTTTTGTGCGATATACGAATGTATCACCCATTACAGTGAGGCACAGATTGACCTGAGCAGCTGCTGCATAGCCCATCACATCTCCTCCTGTCCTCCATCCCCCCACCACTCTTTAGTTATAGAGAGCTGAAACTGAGGTCCTTAAAAATTCTCCAGAAGATTGAGAGGTGGAAACAGTCAGCGATTCTGTATTAATTTGGTGTTTGTGTTACAGATTGTGAAGCACCTTGTCAGTGCACCGTGACAGCTGTACCACATAAAGATTACACGTCAGCCACAGTACACAAGACTAATCAGCAGCTGGCTCACTGTAAGTAGCCACTCTCACTATCTGCCATTAACTACTCCTCCCAGCTCCTACCCTCTGAAAGCTTTCTTTTATTGAACAAAGAACAGTACCGAACAGGAATAGACCATTTGGCCCACCAAGCTTGCACCTGTAGTTACGGGTATAGTATTTCCCTGGCTGGGGAAGCTAGAATACCAAGGCACCAGAGGACGCAATTTCAAAATAAGGAGGAAGCCACTTAGGATTAAGAATGATAGGGTCACAGAGGTTTACAGCGTGGAAGCTGGACCTTCAGCCCCAACAGGTACACAGGTCACTGACAGTGGCAATGCAGGTGGAGAAGGCAAACGGCATCCAATGGGATGAAGGAATACAATATCAAGGGTAGGCATCTTAGCTGTGTTGAGGATCAGAAGGATCTTGGGGTCCGGGTCCACAGGACTCTTAAATCGGCCTCGCAGGTGGAGGATGTGGTCAAGAAGGTGTATGGTGTACTGGCCTTCATTAATCAAGGGATTGAGTTTAGGAATCGGGAGGTAATGCTGCAACTTTATAAGACCCTTGTCAGACCCCACTTGGAGTACTGTGCGCAGTTCTGGTTGCCTCACTACAGGAAGGATGTGGAAGCTATTGAGAGGGTGCAGAGGAGATTTACAAGGATGTTGCCTGGTTTGGGAGGCATGCCTTATGAAGATAGGTTGAGGGAGCTGGGTCTCTTCTCCCTGGAGAGACGAAGGATGAGAGGCAACCTGATAGAGGTTTATAAAATGTTGAGAGGAATAGATAGGGTGGACTCTCGGAGGGTATTTCCCAGAGCTGAAATGCAAGGACACAGGTTTAAGGAACTGGGGAGCAAGTACAGAGGAGATGTCAGGGGTAAGTTTTTCATTGAGAGGGTGGTGAGTGAGTGGAATCGGCTGCCGTCAGTGGTGGTGGAGGCGAACTCGCTGGGGTCTTTTAAGAGACTTCTGGATGAGTACGTGGGATTTAATGGGATTGAGGGTTATAGATAGGCCTGGTAGGTAGGGATATGATCGGTGCACCTTATGGGCCAAAGGGCCTCTTTGTGCTGTAGTGTTCCATGTTCTATGCTTGCCTTCATCTGCCAGGGATTGAGTTTAAAAATTGGCAAGTCATGTTGCAGCTTTATAGAACCTTAGTTAGGCCACACTTGGAATATTGTGTTCAATTCTGGTCACCAAACTACCAGAAAGATGTGGAGGCTTTGGAGAGGGTACAGAAAAGATTTACCAGGATGTTGCCTGGTATGGAGGGCATTAGCTACGAGGAGAGATTGGAGAAAATTGGTTTGTTCTCAATGGAGTGACAGATGTTGAGGTGGAATCTGATAAAAGTCCACAAGATTATGAGGGGCATGGACAGAGTGGATAGTCAGAAGCTTTTTCCCAGGGTGGAAGAGTCAATTACTAGGGGGCACAGGTTTAAGATGCGAGGGTCAAGGTTTAAAGGAGATATACCGGGCAATTTTTTTACACAAAGAGTGGTGGGTGCCTGGAACTCACTGCGGGGGGAGGTAGTGGAAGAGGATATGGTAGTGACTTTTAAGGGGTGTCTTGAAAAATACAAGAATAGGATGGGAATAGAGGGATATGGTCCCTGGAAGGGTCGGGGGTTTTAGTTCAGTCGGGCAGCATGGTTGGTACAGGCTTGGAGGGCCGAAGGGCCTGTTCCTGTGCTGGAATTTTCTTTGTTCTTTGTTCATGCTGCCCTTCTTATCACTAAACTAGGGCCAATTTCCTGCATTTGGTCCACATTAAAACATTGAATGAGGCAGCTGGATATAGCACTTTGGGCTAAAGCAATCATAAGTTATGGGGAGGAAGCAGGATTGGGCTATTGAGTTGGATGATCAGGCATGATCGTGATGAATGGTGGAGCAGCCTTGAAGGGCCAAATGACCTCCTCTTGCTACTATCTCCAATGTTTCTATCCCTCCATACCCATCATACCCATGTAACAGTCTAAATGCTTTTTAAAAGGTAAAATTGTACCCACCTCTACTACTGCCTCTGGCAGCTTGTTCCAGACACTCACCACCCTCTGTGTGAAAAAATTGCCCCTCTGGACACTTTTGTAACTCTCCCCTCTCACCTTAAACCTATGCTCTTTAATTTTAGACTTCCCTACCTTTGGGAAAAGATATTGACTATCTACTGTATCTATATCTCTCAGTATGTCATAGATCTCTATAAGATCACCCCTGAGCCTTCTACACTCCAGGGGAAAAAGTCCCAGTCTATCCAGCCTCTCCTTATAACTCAAACCATCAAGTCCCAGTAGCATCCTAGTAAATCTTTTCTGCACTCTTTCTAGTTTAATAATATCCTTTCTATAATAGGGTGACCAGAACTGTACACAGTATTCCAAGTGTGGCCTTACCAATGTCTTGTACAACTTCAACAAGACGTCCCAACTCCTGTATTCAATGTTCTGACCGATGAAACCAAGCATGCCGAATGCCTTCTTCACCACTCTGTCCACCTGTGACTCCACTTTCAAGGAGCTATGAACCTGTACCCCTAGATCTCTTTGTTCTGTAACTCTCCCCAACACCCTACCATTAACTGAGTAAGTCCTGCCCTGGTTCAATCTACCAAAATGCATCACCTCACATTTATCTAAATTGAACTCCATCTGTCATTCGTCAGCCCACTGGTGCAATCCTAATTAACCTTCTTCACTATGCCACCAATCTTGGTGTCATCTGCAATCTTACTAACTATGCCTCTGAAATTCTCATCCAAATCATTAATATAAATGACAAATAACAGTGGGCCCAGCGCTGATCCCTGAGGCACACCACTGGTCACAGGCCTCTACAACCACACTCTGGCTTCTGTCATCAAGCCAGTTTTTCATCCATTTGACTACCTCACCCTGGATCCCGTGAGATTTAACCTTATGCAACAACCTACCATGCGGTACCTTGTCAAAGGCCTTGCTAAAGTCCATGTGGACAACAACAACGACACTGCCCTCATCTACCTTCTTGGTTACCCTTTCAAAAAACTTAATCACATTCTGGGGTGGTTCCAGCAAATTGGAAAACAGCAAATGTGACTGTTTGAAAAAGGAGGTAGACAAAAGGTGGGTAACTATAGGCCGGTTAGCTTAACTTCTGTAGGAGGGAAAATGCTTGAATCTATCATCAAGGAAGGCGAGATGGAATACTCTGTCAGTCAGTACAGACTCGGTGGGCTGAATGGCCTCCTTCTGCACTGTTAGGATTCTATAAACCTGATTGTTCAAAGTGTAGGTCCCAAATATGGATTGACTAATGTTAAAAATATGGATGCATGGAGACTAATAAGGTTAGCATTCAGAACAACAGTTACTGGTCACACTATTATAGAAAGGATATTTTTAAACTAGAAAGAGCATAAAAAAGATTTACTAGGATGCTACCGAGGCTCGATGGATTGAGTTATAAAGGAGAGGCTGGGTAGACTGGGACTTTTTTCGTTGGGGTGTAGAAGGCTTAGGGGTTTTATAGATGTTTATAAAATAGTGAGGGGCACAGATCAATTAGACAGTCAATATCTTTTCCCAAAGGTAGGGGAGTCTAAAATTAAAGGTCATAGGTTTAAGGTGAGAGGGGAGAGATACAGAAGGGTCCAGAGGGGCAATTTTTTTCACACAGAGGGTGGTGAGTGTCTGGAACAAGCTGCCAGATGTCGTAGTAGAGGCAGGTACAATTTTGTCTTTTAAAAAGCATTTAGACTGTTATATGGATAAGATGGGTAAAAAGGGATATGGGCCAAATGTGGGCTGTTAGTGGTAAAAAATGGGTGGCATAGACAAGGTGGGCTGAAGGGCCTGTTTCCTTGCTGTAAACCTCTGTAACTCTATGACTCTAAGAAATAGTGAAACATCTGGAAATAAATTATCCCATTGGAAAGATGTAGCTTGGGTTCATGAAGGGCAGGTCATGTTTGACTAATTGAGTGGAATTCTTTGAGAACATTACATGCACAGTGGATAATGGGGAACCTGTGGATGTGGTGTATCTGGATTTCCAGAAGGCATTTGATAAGGTGCTGCACCAAAGACTGCTCCATAAGATAAAGGTGCACAGTGTTATGGGTAATGTATTAACATGGATAGAGGATTGGTAACTGACAGAAAGCAAAGCATAGAAGTAAATGGGTGTTTTCCTGGTTGGTGATCAGTGTCTAGTGGTGTGCCTCAGGGATCAGTGTTGGGACTGCAATTGTTTAAGATTTGCATAGATGATTTGGAGTTGGAGATCAAGTGTAGTGTGTCAAAATTCGCAGATGACTCTAAGATGAGTGGCAGAGCAAAGTGTGCAGAGGATGCTGAAAGTCTGCAAAAAGTTGATCTGCGGTTGCAGCAGGGAATGAAGAAGGTAAATGGAATTTTGTCTTTCATTGCTGGAGGAATGGAGTTTAAAAACAGTGAGGTTATGTTGCAGCTGTGTAAGGTGCTGGTGAGGTCACACCTGGAGTACTGCGTACAGTTCTGTTCTCCTTACTTGAGAAAGGATATACTGGCACTGGAGGGGGTGCAGAGGAGATTCACTAGGTTGATTCCGGAGTTGAGAGCGTTGGCTTATGAGGAGAGACTGAGTAGACTGGGGTTATACTCATTGGAGTTCAGAAGAATGAGGGGAGATCTTATAGAAACATATAAGATTATGAAGGGAATAGATGAGATAGAAGCAGGGAAGTTGTTTCCACTGGCGGGTGAAACTAGAACTTGGGGGAATGGCCTCAAAATAAGGAGAAGTAGATTTAGGATTGAGTTGATTGAGTCTTCACACAGAGGGTTGTGAATCTGTGGAATTCCCTGCCCAGTGAAGCAGCTGAGGCTGCCTCATTGAATGTTTTTAAGGCAAGGATAGATAAATTTTGAACAGTAAAGGAATTAAGGGTTATGGTGAGCGGGTGGGTAAGTGGAGCTGAGTCCACAAAAAGATCAGCCATGATCTTATTGAATGGCAGAGCAGGTTCGAGGGGTCAGATGGCCCCCTCCTGCTTCTAGTTCTTATGTTCTTATGAGAGACATGATTTTCCACTCACAAAGCCATGTTGACTATCCCTAATCTGTTCTTGTCTCTCTTAATACCTGTAGATCCTGTCTCTCTGAACAGAAGCTAACAACTTACGCACTACAGATGTGAGGCTCACCAGCCTGTAGTTCCCAGGCTTTTCCCTACAGCCTTTTTAAACAAAGGCACCATATTTGCTACCCTCCAATCTTCAGCACCTCACCTGTGGCTATCAATGATTCAAATATCTCTGCTTGGAGACCTGCAATTTCCTCCCTAGCTTCCCACAATGTCCTGGGATACACTTCATCAGATTGTGGGGATTTATCCACCTTGATGTACTTTAAGGCTTCCAGCACCTCCCTCTCTGTAATATGTACACTCGTCAAGACATCACTATTTATTTCCCAAGTTCCCTAACATCCATGCTTTTCTCAACAGTAAAAACTGCAGGATTCCTAGCTTTTGACCTGCTCTGATAGCCACTTATATATATAGGCTGGCACTCGCCCATCTCTTGTGGATCCGCACATAGATGATCTTGTTGATCCTTAAGAGGTCCTACTCCCTCCCTTGTTACTCTTTTGCCCTTTATGTATTTGTAGAAGCTCTTTGGATTCTCCTTCGCCTTATCTGCCAAAACAATTTCGTGTCCCCTTTTTGCTCTCCTGATTTCTCTTTTAACTCTACTCCTACACCCCCTATACTCTTCAAGGGATTCATTTGATCCCAGCTGCCTATGCAGATCATGTGCTTTCTTCTTCTTCCTGATGATTGCCTCAATATCCCATGTCATCCAAGGTTCCCTACTTCCACCAGCCTTGCCCTTCACTCTAAGAGGAACTTTTATCCTGAACCCTGATTAACACACTTTTGAAAGCCTCCCACTTACCAGACATCCGTTTGCCTCCCCACAGCCTCCCCCAATTAACTTTTGAAAGTTCCTGCCTGATACCATCAAAATTGGCCTTGCCCCAATTTAGAATTTTAATTTTTGGGACAGACCTATCATCCTCCATAGTTATCTTAAAACTGGTGGAATTTTGCAGGCGGCAGTGCAGAGGGACCTCGGGGTCCTTGTGCATGAGTCGCAAAAACCCAGCTTGCAGGTGGTCAGGAAGGCGAATGGGATGCTGGCCTTCATAGCGAGGGGGATTGAATATAAAAGTAGGGAGGTCTTGCTGCAGCTGTATAGGGCACTGGTGAGGCCGCAGCTGGAGTACTGTGTGCAGTGTTGGTCGCCGTACTTACACAAGGATATTTTGGCCTCGGAGGGAGTGCAGAGGAGGTTTACTAGGCTGATACCGGAGTTGAGGGGGTTGAGCTATGAGGAGAGGCTGAATAAACTGGGCTTGTACTCGTTAGAGTTTAGAAGAATGAGGGGAGATCTCATTGATATGTATAAGATGATGAATGGGATGGATAGGATAGAGGTGGAGAGACTCTTCCCGCTCAAAAAAGACAGTAGGACTAGGGGGCACAGCCTCAAGATAAAGGGGGGGCGGTTTCGAACGGAGTTGAGGAGGAACTTCTTCACTCAAAGGGTGGTGAATCTCTGGAATTCTCTGCCCGTTGAAGTGATGGAGGCTGCCTCGCTAAATATTTTTAAGACGCAGGTTGATGGGTTTTTGATAAGAGAGGGGATTAAGGGTTATGGGGAGAGGGCGGGAATGTGGATCTGAGCAGCGACAGATCAGCCATGATCTTATTGAATGGCGGGGCAGGCTCGAAGGGCTAGATGGCCTACTCCTGCTCCTATTTCTTATGTTCTTATGTTCTTATGGTCCAAAAGTGATCCCTTACTAACACTTCTGCCCTTCCTTATTTCCCAAGAGGAGGTCAAGTTTTGCCCCCTCTCTAGTCGGGCCATCCACATACTGAATGAGAAATGCCTCCTGAATACACTCAACAAATTTCCCTCCATCCAATCCTCTAATACAATGGCTGTCCCAGTCAATGTTGGGAAAGTTAAAATCCTCTACAACACCACCCGGAGCTATCTGTAATCTCCTCACATATTTGCTCCTCAATTCCCCGCTGACTATTTGGGGGCCTGTAGTACAACCCTATCAAAGTGATTTCCCCCTCCTTATTTCTCAGTTCTACCCACACAGACTCAGTGGGAGAATGAGGAGAATTTGCTTTACTCAAGGGAATATTGAAGAGGAACTTGTGGAATTATTTACCCCAGAGGGCTGTGGGAGTTCAGTCACTGAGTATGTTTAAAGCAGAAATTGATAGATTTCTAAATAGCCATGACACAAATAGATATGGGATAGTCTGGGGACAAATGCATTAAAGTGGATAATCAACTATGATCTAGTTGAAGGTGAAGCAGACTCAAAGGGCTGAATGGCCTCCTTCTGTTCCTGTTCCATTTTATCAACTGTCTTTTGAAATTCCATATACACATCACTCACATCAATCTTTCCATTACTTCACAGAAATGGATCAAGCTAGCATTTGTTTTTTAAAATTAATTTACCGGATATGGGTGTCATTGGCTGGCCAATCTTTATCACCCATCTATAGTTGCCCTTGTGAAGGTGCTGGTGAGCTTCCTTCTGAAAGCGCTGCAGTCCCTCAGGTCTGGTTACACTCACAGTGCTGTTAGAGAGCAGATTCTAGGATTTTGACCCAGCAATGATATTTCCAAGTCAGGATGGTGAGTGACTTGGAGGGGGATTTCCAGATGGTGGTGTTCCCTTGTGTCTAATACCCTTGTCCTTCTAGATGGTAGAGATCGTGGGTTTGGAAGGTGCTGCCTAAGGAGCCTGGTGAGTTCCTGCAATCCATCTTGTAGATGGTACACACGGCTGTCACTGTTCACTGGTGGTGGAGGAGGGAGTGGATGCTTGTGGCTGGGGTGCTAATCAAGCGAGGCTGCTTTGTCTTGACTGGTGTTAAGCTTCTTGAGTGTTGTTGGAGCTGCACCTATCCAGGCAATGGGGAGTATCCCATCACACTCCTGACTTGTGCCTTGTAGATAATGGACAGGCTTTGGGTAGTCAGGAGGTGAGTTACTTGCTGCAGGATTCCTAGCTTTTGACCTGCTCTGATAGCCACATATATATATGTATATATATATATACGGCTGGCACTATTCAGTTTCTAGTCAATGGCAAACTCCAGGAAGTCGATAGTGGGTGATTCAGTGATAGTAATTCCATTGGATATCAAGGGGCAATGTTTAGATCCTCTCTCGTTGGAGACAATCATTGCCTGGCATTTGTGTAGCATGGATATTACTTGTTAGCCCAAGCCTGGATATTGTCTAGATCTTGCTGCATTTGGTTATAAATTGTTTCAGTATCTGAGGAATTGTGAATGGTGCTGAACATTGTACAATCATCGGTCAACATCCCCACTTCTGACCTTATACTGGAAGGAAGGTCATTGATGAAGCAGCTGAAGATGGTTGGGCCTAGGACACCATTCCAATCTGCTCCTCTACCCGTAACTAGTAGTCTTTATTATATCTTCATTGTGTTGTTAATTAGCTCTAATTGGGTATTTGTTTCACGAGGAGGAAGTTAACTGGGACAGAGACGGAGCTCGTGGGAAATATTGGAAAATATTTAGCCAGTGATGTGATTGGAGTGGTTAGTGAAATGTATCTATTGGTGGAGAGTGGAGAATTGACATTGTAAAGCGCAGAGATTGTAGTGAAATGGACATTTACCTATTCCTTTAGCTCAAGATATCACTCTCACCTCTGAATCATTGCTGTTTGTGGGATCTTGCTGTGCACCAATTGGCTTCAGTGTTTCCTGTAACAGAGATGACACTTTATTGGAACATCCTGAGGTCATAAAAGGGACTCTACAAATACCAGTTCTTCCTTACTATCATCTAAATTTCAAACCGTGTATAATATGAGTCATCAGGACTCAGTTAAACTGCTGAACACTCACAGGAACACTGACAAGAGCAAAGAATAATGTCCCTTTTGAGATGGTCACATGCCCAGGATACAAGGGAAACATCTCCAGTCCTCACTTCCCAGACACGGCACCTCCTGCTCCAACTCACCGATGATTTCCAAGTCTGGTTTGAAACTTTTTTCTGATAAGTTTCAGTCCAATCCTGGTCTCACATCTTCTTCTGTCCAATGTAGATGACATGTCGGTGTTGGGGAGCACTGCAGGATGCACTCAGGAAGACAATGCACGCATGATAAAGGAAGAGGTCTGGTCCAGGGGAAGAGTCAGCCTGTATACAGCAAGTAACCAAGGAGAAGACAGGAGTGCCACAGATTCCTACCGAGGAACCTCACGCAAGAGAAAGAGGTCGATGATGGAGGAGGAAAACGTGGACAATGATATTCATCAACCTTCTGGATGTGGATCTGACCACGTGAATCTGCTAAAAACCCTGACAGAACCAGGGGTCAGGCCAGAGTCCAGGGTCAGCGCTAGGACAGGACCAGGGCTTGAATCATGTGGTTGGCCAGAATCAGCAGATCCTGATGATGTTCGGAGAGATATCCAGACCGGCTTTGGGCAGATCCACACTGATCTCACTCTTTTACAGCATTTTTTGCAGAGTGGCTGTGAGCATCTAATTGACCAAGTCACAACTCTCATCAACCTGCTGACTAAACTTCTCCAACAACTCCCAGCCTCTGCTGTCCTGTGCTCAAACACCCGCAGTCAGTCTGTCCAGCAAAGCTAACGGAATCAAACTCCACATCGAACAGGATCGTCCACTTCCCAATAACTGATAAAAAAACACCAGTAGATTCAACCAGCTTTGGCCTTTGGATCTCACCTTCATATCATTAAACAAATATTCCTCTCAGCTTTCTCCATAGGAACACATTGTTCAATAAACCCCATCTCATCATCATCATGTTCATTTGCTTACATTTCTTACAATGGGATCACTAACTGTGTATTTCACACTGTCGCCCCCACACACACACACACACACACACTGTCCTCCACCCCCCCCACACACACACACACACACACACACACACACACACTGTCCTCCACCCCCCCCCACATACACACACACACACACACTGTCCTCCACCCCCCCCCCACACACACACACACACACACAGTCCCCCCCACACACACACATACACACACACACTGTCCCCCCCCACACACACACACACACTGTCCCCCCCACACACACACACACACACTGTCCCCCCCACACACACACACACACACACTGTCCCCCATACACACACACACACACACACTGTCCCCCATAGACACACACACACACACACACACACACACACACACACTGTCCCCCATAGACACACACACACTGTCCCGCTCTCTCTCACACACACTGTCCCGCTCTCACACACACTGTCCCGCTCTCTCTCACACACACTGTCCCGCTCGCTCTCACACACACTGTCCCGCTCTCCCTCTCTCTCACACTGTCCCGCTCTCTCACACACTGTCCCGCTCTCTCTCACACTGTCCCGCTCTCTCTCACACACACTGTCCCGCTCTCTCTCACACACACTGTCCCGCTCTCACACACACTGTCCCGCTCTCTCTCACACACACTGTCCCGCTCTCTCTCACACACACTGTCCCGCTCTCTCTCACACACACTGTCCCGCTCTCACACACACTGTCCCGCTCTCTCTCACACACACTGTCCCGCTCTCTCTCTCACACACTGTCCCGCTCTCTCTCACACACACTGTCCCGCTCTCACACACACTGTCCCGCTCTCTCTCACACACACTGTCCTGCTCTCTCTCACACACACTGTCCCGCTCTCTCTCACACACACTGTCCCGCTCTCTCTCACACACACTGTCCCGCTCTCTCTCACACACACTGTCCCGCTCTCTCTCACACACACTGTCCCGCTCTCTCTCACACACACTGTCCCGCTCTCTCTCACACACACTGTCCCGCTCTCTCTCACACACACTGTCCCGCTCTCTCTCACACACACTGTCCCGCTCTCTCTCACACACACTGTCCCGCTCTCTCTCACACACACTGTCCCGCTCTCTCTCACACACACTGTCCCGCTCTCTCTCACACACACTGTCCCGCTCTCTCTCTCACACACTGTCCCTCTCTCTCACACACTGTCCCGCTCTCTCTCACACTGTCCCGCTCTCTCTCACACACACTGTCCCGCTCTCACACACACTGTCCCGCTCTCTCTCACACACACTGTCCCGCTCTCTCTCACACACACTGTCCCGCTCTCTCTCACACTGTCCCGCTCTCTCTCTCACACACTGTCCCGCTCTCACACACACTGTCCCGCTCTCTCACACACACTGTCCCGCTCTCTCACACACACTGTCCCGCTCTCTCTCACACACACTGTCCCGCTCTCTCTCACACACACTGTCCCGCTCTCTCTCACACACACTGTCCCGCTCTCTCTCACACACACTGTCCCGCTCTCTCTCACCCACACTGTCCCGCTCTCTCTCTCACACACTGTCCCTCTCTCTCACACACTGTCCCGCTCTCTCACACACACTGTCCCGCTCTCTCACACACTGTCCTGCTCTCTCACACACTGTCCTGCGCGCTCTCACACACACACTGTCCTGCTCTCAGGGCTCGCTTTTACATAACAATCAGGGAAAGATTTGAAAAAATTGGCCATTGAACTGGCCATTTTGAAACATCTCAGGTCACACACAGTTTTTTTTACGAATGTGGATCTGTCAAAATAGATCAGATTGTGGAGTCAACCCCTGCAACAGGAGGGAAAATCCCAGAATTTAATAGGTAATAAAAATGGAGTTTGATTTGTTCATTAACCAGCTAGTGAAGTATAGGGTGTATGAGTAACACCAGGGGGAGTATCATTGGGGTATCACCAGGGGGAGTGTCATTGGGGTAACACAAAGGGGGAGTATCATTGGGGTAACACAAAGGGGGAGTGTCATTGGGGTAACACAAAGGGGAGTGTCATTGGGGTAAAACAAAGGGGGAGTGTCATTGGGGTAACACCAGGGGGAGTGTCATTGGGGTAACACCAGGGGGAGTGTCATTGGGGGGGTAATGTTAGGGCTGTCACTAGGATAATATTAAGAATAACTCACATTAATAGTTGAGGCCTTTACTGGTGATTATATTGGGGGGTTTGTTGACAGCCTTGGTGAATTTTGGGTTTCCGTGTGTAACATCTTCCCATCACCATCTTGTCACACTTTACCTCAACATGAAGCAGCAGCCAATCAGAACTCTTGAGTACAGGAATTCTGGTAATTGGCTATAAAGAACCTTCTGATGGTGTCTCTCCCACGTTGGTGCGTCAGAAAGCTGCTTTCAACAAAACACAACACAGAGCTCTGCCGGGGGATATTAGGGATAGGTTCATGAACAAAGCTTTGGTTAAAGGTCATTTTTTAGCAAGGGAGTAGAAGTAGAGTTACACTGAGGTTTAGGGAGGGGGTTACGCTGAGGTTTAGGGAGGGGGTTACACTGAGGTTTAGGGAGGGGGTTACACTGAGGTTTAGGGAGGGGGTTACACTGAGGTTTAGGGAGGGGGTTACACTGAGGTTTAGCGAGGGGGTTACACTGAGGTTTAGGGAGGGGGTTACACTGAGGTTTAGGGAGGGGGTTACACTGAGGTTTAGGGAGGGGGTTACACTGAGGTTTAGCGAGGGGGTTACACTGAGGTTTAGCGAGGGGGTTACACTGAGGTTTAGGGAGGGGGTTACGCTGAGGTTTAGCGACGGGGTTACGCTGAGGTTTAGGGAGGGGGTTACACTGAGGTTTAGGGAGGGAGTTACGCTGAGGTTTAGGGAGGGGGTTACACTGAGGTTTAGGGAGGGGGTTACACTGAGGTTTAGGGAGGGGGTTACACTGAGGTTTAGGGAGGGAGTTACGCTGAGGTTTAGCGAGGGGGTTACACTGAGGTTTAGGGAGGGGGTTACACTGAGGTTTAGCGAGGGGGTTACACTGAGGTTTAGGGAGGGGGTTACACTGAAGTTTAGCGAGGGGGTTACACTGAGGTTTAGCGAGGGGGTTACACTGAGGTTTAGCGAGGGGGTTACACTGAGGTTTAGCGAGGGGGTTACACTGAGGTTTAGGGAGGAGGTTACGCTGAGGTTTAGGGAGGGGGTTACACTGAGGTTTAGGGAGGAGGTTACGCTGAGGTTTAGGGAGGGGGTTACACTGAGGTTTAGGGAGGAGGTTACACTGAGGTTTAGCGAGGGGGTTACACTGAGGTTTAGCGAGGGGGTTACACTGAGGTTTAGCGAGGGGGTTACACTGAGGTTTAGGGAGGGGGTTACACTGAGGTTTAGCGAGGGGGTTACACTGAGGTTTAGCGAGGGGGTTACACTGAGGTTTAGCGAGGGGGTTACACTGAGGTTTAGGGAGGAGGTTACGCTGAGGTTTAGGGAGGGGGTTACACTGAGGTTTAGCGAGGGGGTTACACTGAGGTTTAGCGAGGGGGTTACACTGAGGTTTAGGGAGGGGGTTACACTGAGGTTTAGGGAGGGGGTTACGCTGAGGTTTAGGGAGGGGGTTACACTGAGGTTTAGGGAGGGGGTTACACTGAGGTTTAGGGAGGGGGTTACACTGAGGTTTAGGGAGGGGGTTACACTGAGGTTTAGGGAGGGGGTTACACTGAGGTTTAGGGAGGGGGTTACACTGAGGTTTAGCGAGGGGGTTACGCTGAGGTTTAGGGAGGGGGTTACACTGAGGTTTAGCGAGGGGGTTACGCTGAGGTTTAGGGAGGGGGTTACGCTGAGGTTTAGCGAGGGGGTTACGCTGAGGTTTAGGGAGGGGGTTACACTGAGGTTTAGCGAGGGGGTTACGCTGAGGTTTAGCGAGGGGGTTACGCTGAGGTTTAGGGAGGGGGTTACACTGAGGTTTAGCGAGGGGGTTACGCTGAGGTTTAGCGAGGGGGTTCCAGAATGTGGGACACAAGGAGCTGAAGGTAAGGCCTCTGATGTGGAGCGATTGATGTACAGAATGAGAGGAGTGAGGAGCTCCGAGGGGCTTGTGGAAACCATAAGACTATAAGACATAGCAGCAGAATGAGGCCACTCATCGAGTCTACTCCACCATTCAATCACGGCTGATAGTTTTCTCGGTAAATAGTCTCACAACACTAGGTTAAAGTCCAATAGGTTTATTTGGTGGCACGAGCTTTCAGAGTGCTGCCCGAGGGGCACCAAATAAACCTGTTGGACTTTAACCTGGTGTTGTGAGACTACTTGCTGTTCCTACCCCAATCCAATGCTACATCGTGGATATTTTTCTGATCCCCATTCTCCTGCCTTTTCCCCACATCCCCTGATCCCCTTATTAATCAAGACACTCAATGACCCGGCCTCCACAGCCTTCTGCAGCAAAGAGTTCCACACATTCCCTACTCCCTGGCTGAATAAATTCCTCCTCATTGTGGGTGGGGTGGGGTGGGCTGGGCTGGGGTGGGGTGGGGTGGGGTGGGGTGGGGGGTAACAGAGGCGAGGGATGAAGGTTACCTGAAGCTGGCAAAGGCACGGAGATTAGAAAAGCTGAGAGAGGGTGAGAACATGGGATCAGAAGCTCCACCAGGCAGAAACTGCCAAAGACTTTAGGAGATTAACTAACTCTGAATAGAGAAAAGGAGAAAATCAATCAATTAAATACTTCATAGATATTTTTGAAAATGCTATTTTGCTGCCAGTTCACTACAACTGAATTTTTAATTGCCCAGAATATCTTGAAAGAAACCGTTAGTTGAGGAATGGTTCCACTTATGCAGTCAGGTGACTTTCTGCTCTGCTAATTGATTTTTGAGACTCAAATTTGAAAAGAGAATTTTGTCATGCTGTCTGAACCTGTGCAGATAGAGAAATCCCTGTGCCAATCAGGAAATCCTGGGGAGGAAGAGTGTCTTTCCTCATTCCAGGCAGATTTCAAAGTTGACAAATTGAACAGAATTAATTGCAGCTTCTCTGTCGGAAGGTTATCCTGCAAAACGTGAGGTATATTCTTCCCAGGAGTCCTCCCAGAAACATAGGACAGCCTTCCCAGAAATATCAACCTCTTTCCACAGGTCCTGGGACAACATTCCCCAATTATTGATAAATCCTTGGAGTTTTATGCATTTGTACAACCAATACTGACCAATCCCAGGATTAGCATGTTTTCCATGGACGAAAGGACCTCTCATTCCAATCATTAGATCATTGATCCCAGTCCCTGGAATCTGGACCAATTTTCAAAGAAACAATTCCATCGTGTCTCTCTTCCCAAGAATCATCTTCATTCCTTCCAAATATTCAATCCCATCCAATTTCCCCCAAAGACTGAAGTTTATCCCTGCACTGCTAACAACTGGAACCTCTTCCTGATAATCCCAGCAGTCTATGTCACTGGGAATAGTTAGGATATCAATGACTCACTGTGGATAACATCTAGATGTTCACTACTATGAAATAATAACAAAGATGTTATTACTGTGTATACACACCATGCAGAGTGACAATCTCCTGTACACGCTATGGACTGTTGCTGTTGTATGTGCTCTACATGTACTGAAAACCCACCCAGGTCTCCAGTTCTTAGACTGTGTAGGTTCAGATATCCGGGGGGTAGCGGGGGGTTGAGTTTGTTGAATAACGCAGATGAACGATACACAGACTGTGAACTGCTGACTGTCATCTTTCTGTTTGTTACAGGTGCCAACCGTATGTTTAATCAGTGCCAGACCTGGTCAATCCCTCAGCAGGATTGTTATATCAATGTAAGTGTAGAACAGCCTTCCATAACTTTAACCCTTCATGGTAAGAATTCTTCAAATTACTCTCAGCGGCAGAGAGTTAACATCACAGCCTAACTTACCAGCTGTTGAGCCATCATCGGCCATAGGATTGTGGCTGTGTGGTTTATGATTAGCTTCCTGACCTGTTACAGTCCTGACCCTCTCCCCTCTCTCACATCTGGTTGTGTGGGAGGTGTTGGATGCGAACTGTCCAGCTTCCCATTACAGATCATTCTCAAATCAGTTTATTTATATCAGGACATTGAGAATGGGAGATTGCATTCTTTTGAGCAATTTGATCCTGTTTATCCATAGAATCCTTACAGTGTAGAAGGAGGCCATTCAGCCCATTAGAACTGCAACAGCCCTTTGAAAGAGCAGTCTATTCCCTCACCATAACCCCACACATTTACCGTGGCTAATCACCCAATCTACCCATCTTTGAACAAAGGGAGAATTTAGCATGACCAATGCACCTAACCAACATGTCCTTGGACTGTGTGAGGAAACTGGAGCACCCGGAAGAAACCCAAGTAGACATGGAGAGAATATGCAGATTCCACACAGACTGTGACCCAAGTCGGGAATCAAACCCGGATCCCTGGCGCTATGAGGCAGCAGTGCTAACCACTGTGCTGCTGGGATTGAACCCGGATCCCTGGCGCTATGAGGCAGCAGTGCTAACCACTGTGCCATCCTGCTGCTGTTTAACAATCAGCAATTTTCATTGAGGCACACACAGAGGCTGGAAAATAATTTCAGTTGGCAATGTCTTAATTAAATCTGGGATCATATATTGGACTGAGGGGTGAGACCAGCTGTAGGAAACATCTCACTATCAGAGCATCTGAGAGAGATTATCTTCAGTTAGGCAAATGAGCCGGAATCTTTTCTAAGTGCAGGAGCAGCACCATTCAGACCATCGTCTTGCCAATAGGCTATCCTCCCGACAATGTAACTATTGTGTTCTAAATTTCTCAGATTCACATACAGTCTATATCTACATCAATGTAGATAGAGAAATGGAATATTCATCATGTTTAACTAACGACTGTGAGATTATACGTTATGTTGAAAATGAAAACTGATTTCCAATCTTATTTGGACAGTAACATTCTGTTCTATACTATTCTACATATATTATTCTATACTGTTCCATCACATACTATACCATCCCATACTATTCTGTTCTATTTTTGAATCCGGTTAGGTTTACAAGCTTTGTAGTGTCCCTCTCCATGAAGTGTTAGACAAACATTGATTCTTGGATCAGCAAAAGCAATGCCAGAAATTTCACTCTATCCCTTTTCAGGAAGTGACAAGAAAACAAGTGAAAGAATTCATCTTTCCAATTGCAGCTTGTTAAAAATGTCCATCGTTTCTGTTTGAGGTTATCTGTAATATGCCAGGGAGGGTGGGGGTAGAGTGTGGCTTTCTCGGGGAGGGGGTGGGGGTTTCTTGGGGCGGGGGAATTGGTTTTTCTGGGGGGGAGTAGTGGGTTTCTCTGGAGAGGCGGTGGGTCTCACAGGGGAGAATGGGTTTCTGGGGAGGTGTTGGGTTTCTCGGGGGGGCGCAGTGGGTTTCTGGGGGGGGCAGTGGGGTTTTGGGGGGAGTGGGTTTCTGACGGGGGGTTGCTGTGCTATGTCTGGGTTTCTCGGGGGGGCAGTGAGTTTCTGGGAGGGGGTGGGTTTCTTTGGGGGGGGAGCAGGTTTCTCTGGGGGGGGTGTGGGTTTCTCTGGGGGGGGTGTGGGTTTCTCTGGGGGGGGTGCGGTGCAATGTCTGGGTTTCTCGGGGGGGGTGGATTTGGTTTCTCTGGGGGAGAGTGAGTTTCTGAGGGGGGGGGGGAATGCAGTGCTATGTCTGGGTTTCTCGGGGGGGGACATTTGATTTCTCAGGGCGAAGTGGGTTTCTGAAGGGGGGGTGGGTTTCTGAGGGGGGGGGGGAGGGGGTTTCTGAGGGGGGGAGGTGCGGTGCTATGTCTGGGTTTCCCTGGGCCAATATTCAGGGGTGTCAATGAGGGGGATAATAAATGTGGGGAATGTCGGCGAGTTCAGATATGTGGTTGGCTATTCCAGTGTGTCTGGCCTCAGTTCCCTTTTTCTAACTCAACCCCCCTCCTTCCCTCAGAATCAGCCCACTGCCCAGAACTAACCTCCTCTCCTGATTATTACCCCCACTGCTGATCATTTCCATCTCCCCCCATTATCCCCTCCTGCCACATTGTGTGCTGCTGATTCTCTGCTTTCTCCCGCAGGTCCCCAGGAACAGGATGCGTTTCTGAGATGGGGGGAGCAGTGAGTCTGGAGATGCTGCATTGACACCCTGTGTGTGTGTGGGTGTCTGTCCCTGTGGGGAGCTGACCCCAGGCAGCACTCTGATCCTAACTCCATCTCTATATTATAGAATTGTAGCCAGAGAATCTCAATAAAGGAAGCTGCCAAAACACAATCCCAGTCTCAACTCTGCCTGTACCTACACACACCCACTGGTTAGTGTCTGCTTAGCTGCTAGTTAGGAGCAGTGTTAGTTGCTGGTTAGTTATAGTGATAGTTACTGGTTTAGGAGCAGCATTAATTACTGGTTAGTCGCAGTGTTGTTTTCTAGTTAGGACCAGTGTTAATTACTGGTTTAAGTTGCAGTGTTAGTTTCTAGTTAGTCGCAGACTTAGTTACTGGTTAATTGCCCTGTTAGTTGCAGTGTGAGTTACTGGTTAGTTGCGGTGTAGTTGAGTTGCTGGTTAGTTGCGGTGTAGTTGAGTTGCTGGTTAGTTGCAGTGTTAGTTGCGAAGGCGGTTCTTTCGGGTCAGTTTCGATTTTACTTTCGATTTCGCTCAGACAGCGTCCGGAAACAGAGAATTAAAGAGACTGGGACAGAGAGAGAGAGAGAGAGAGACTGGGACAGAGACACAGAGAGAGAGAGAGAGAGAGACTGGGACAGAGACACAGAGAGAGAGAGAGACTGGGACAGAGACACAGAGAGAGAGAGAGAGAGAGACTGGGACAGAGACACAGAGAGAGAGAGAGAGACTGGGACAGAGACACAGAGAGAGAGAGACTGGGACAGAGACACAGAGAGAGAGAGAGAGAGAGACTGGGACAGAGACACAGAGAGAGAGAGAGAGAGACTGGGACAGAGACACAGAGAGAGAGAGAGAGACTGGGACAGAGACACACAGAGAGAGAGAGAGACTGGGACAGAGACACAGAGAGAGAGAGACTGGGACAGAGACACAGAGAGAGAGAGAGAGAGAGACTGGGACAGAGACACAGAGAGAGAGAGAGAGAGACTGGGACAGAGACACAGAGAGAGAGAGAGAGACTGGGACAGAGACACACAGAGAGAGAGAGAGACTGGGACAGAGACACAGAGAGAGAGAGAGAGACTGGGACAGAGACACAGAGAGAGAGAGACTGGGACAGAGACACAGAGAGAGAGAGACTGGGACAGAGACACAGAGAGAGAGAGAGAGACTGGGACAGAGACACAGAGAGAGGGAGACTGGGACAGAGACACAGAGAGAGAGAGAGAGACTGGGACAGAGACACAGAGAGAGAGAGAGAGACTGGGACAGAGACACAGAGAGAGAGAGAGAGAGACTGGGACAGAGACACAGAGAGAGAGAGACTGGGACAGAGACACAGAGAGAGAGAGACTGGGACAGAGACACAGAGACAGACAGACAGACGGTTAGAGACAGACAGAGAGAGAGGAATAGAGGAAGAAGCGGAAATAGAGAGTTGGCGGCGGGGGGAGTGAGGATAGGGGCTGTGGGGGTGGGTGAGGTTAAGGTGGGTGTGCCTGCTGGTTGGGCAGGGTGAATATGGAGCACTGTGCCAGTATCTGCTCACTGGCTAAGTGCTCGATTTGCCTGGAGCTTTTCCGCGACCCGGTGACGACAGACTGTGGTCACAGTTTCTGCAGTGTGTGTATCACCCAACACTGGGACCGGGGCAGCTTCAGTTGTCCCGAGTGTAGACAGAGCTTCACCAAGAGGCCACAGCTAGCCAAAAACATCCGCCTCAGCCAGATCAGCGAAGCCTTGCAGCAAGAGGGGAGCAGCTCCAGAGCCAGCTGTGATGCCAGTGCCAGAGCAGTGTGCCAGGGACAGCACCAGAATCTGCTGTCTTACTGTCAAACAGAGAGAGTCACCTTCTGCAGCCGCTGTGAAAATCAGGATCATCAAACACACCGCACTGTAACTCTGGAGGAGAAGCTAACGCGAGCACGGGTAACTAGCACATTGTTAACTAGTAACTACCTTTAACTACTGACCCATGACCACAAAGGAAATCAGCAGCTATTTCAGCTCTGAGTCACTGGGGAAATATTACTACCAACACTAACCACTGGGTAACTAGAGCTAACTCTCTAATATCACTAACTCCTTCCGTCTGTAAAGAATAACATTAATCTCATTAACAAATGACAATCAGAACTTGTAACCACTACACATAAAACTTCTCCAAATTTCTTCCTGTACCTAAGGTAGGCTTTGGACCCCCCCCCGTACCCTCCCCATATCCCCCCATACCCATACCCCCCATACCCATACCCCCCATACCCACACCCCCCATACCCACACCCCCCATACCCATACCCCCCATACTCATACCCCCATACCCATACCCCCCATACTCATACCCCCCATACTCATACCCCCCATACCCACACCCCCCATACCCACACCCCCCATACCCACACCCCCCATACCCATACCCCCATACCCATACCCCCATACCCATACCCCCATACCCATACCCCCATACCCATACCCCCATACCCATACCCCCATACCCATACCCCCATACCCATACCCCCATACCCATACCCCCATACCCATACCCCCATACCCATACCCCCATACCCACACCCCCCATACTCACACCCCCATACCCATACCCCCCCATACCCATACCCCCCCATACCCATACCCCCCCATACCCATACCCCCCATACCCATACCCCCCATACCCATACCCCCCATACCCATACCCATACCCCCCATACTCATACCCCCATACTCATACCCCCCATACCCATACCCCCATACCCATACCCCCATACCCATACCCCCATACCCATACCCCCATACCCATACCCCCACACCCATACCCCCCACACCCATACCCCCATACCCATACCCCCATACTCATACCCTCCATACCCATACCCCCCATACTTATACCCCCATACCCATACCCCCCATACCCATACTCCCCATACCCACACCCCCCATACCCACACCCCCCATACTCACACCCCCCATACTCACACCCCCCATACCCACACCCCCCATACCCACACCCCCCATACCCACACCCCCCATACCCACACCCCCCATACCCACACCCCCCATACCCACACCCCCCATACCCATACCCCCCATACCCATACCCCCCCATACCCACACCCCCCCATACCCTACCCTCCTGTATGCAGGACCCCTATCCCTCATGTACGTGGGACCCTATATATAACAATCGTTTTGGAGTGGAGGTTGGAGGGAGGAGTTTTGACTGATTTTCCAATTTTTGTTTGGGATTTTGCCAGGAGCTGATTACGAAGCATCAGAAATCAGTGGCGTCGCAGCTTGAAAGGACATTGGAGGAGATTTCAGCCTGTGAGGAGAGGACTGCCTCCAATCAGGTCCAGTGTTGGATTAATGTGTTTTCACTCTGTCCTTTCTGGCATGTATGTGTAGGTGCGTGTGTATGTGTGTGTTTGTGCATGCATGTCCCTCCCCCCCACTCATCCTTCCGCTGTTGTCCCCTGACACTGCAATTCATGTAGTTCTGTAGGGATTTTGGTCATATTTGGTAAACTGGATCCAGAATTGGTTTTGTGACAGGAGGCAGAGGGTGATGGTCAAAGGTTGTTATTGTGATTGGAAGCCTGTGTCCAGTGGGGTACCGCAGGGATCGGCGCTGGGGCCTTTTGCTGTTGTAGTGTACATTAATGATCTAGATGTGAATGTGGGGGGTATAATCAGTAAATTGGCAGATGACACAAGCATTGGTGGTGTGGTAACAGCGAGGAGAAACACCTTAGATTACAGGATGGTATAGACAGGCTGGATGGGCAGAACAGTGGCAAATGGAAGATAACCCAGAAAAGTGTGAGCTGATACATTTTGAGAGCACTAACAAGGATAGGATGAACAGTAGGACGCTAGGACAGAGGGCCCTTGGGGTGCATGTCCATAGTTCCCTGCAGGCAGCAAGACAGGTGGATAAGGTGGTTCAGAAGGCATCTGTGGAATATTTGCCTTTATTAGCCAGGGCAGAGAATATAAGAGCAGGGAGGTTATGATGAAGCTGTATAAAACACATTGGGGTCACAGCTGGAGCACTGTGTGCATTTCACACTACAGGGGGGATGTAACTGCACTGCTATGGATCATGTTTTGTCAGATGGAGACAAAATTGTCTCTTCACAGAAGCCAGAGGGTGGTTGTAGAGAGTTGTTTTTCAAACTGGAGGCCTGTGACCAGCGGTGTGCCTCAGGGATCAGTGCTGGGCCCACTGTTATTTGTCATTTATATTAATGATTTGGATGAGAATATAGGAGGCATGGTTAGTAAGTTTGCAGATGACACTAAGATTGGTGGCATAGTGGACAGTGAAGAAAGTTATCTCCGATTGCAACAGGATCTTGATCAATTGGGCCAGTGGGCTGACGAATGGCAGATGGAGTTTAATTTAGACAAATGTGAGGTGATGCATTTTGGTAGATTGAACCAGGGCAGGACTTACTCAGTTAATGGTAGGGCCCTGGGGAGAGTTACAGAACAAAGAGATCTCGGGGTACATGTTCATAGCTCCTTGAAAGTGGAGCCACAGGTGGACAGAGTGGTGAAGAAGGCAGTCGGCATGCTTGGTTTCATCGGTCAGAACATTGAATACAGGAGTTGGGACGTCTTGTTGAAGTTGTACAAGACATTGGTAAGGCCACACTTGGAATACTGTGTACAGTTCTGGTCACCCTATTATAGAAAGGATATTATTAAACTAGAAAGAGTGCAGAAAAGATTTACTCGGATGCTGCCGGGACTGGGAGGCTGAGGTATGGTCTTATAGATGTCTATAAAATAATGAGGGGCACAGGTCAGTTAGATAGTCAATATCTTTTTCCAAAGATAGGGGAGTCTAAAACTAGAGGGCATAGGTTTAAGGTGAGAGGGGAGAGAAGCAAAAGGGTCCAAAGGGGCAATTTTTTCACACAGAGGGTGGTGAGTGTCTGGAACAAACTGCCAGAGGTAGTAGTAGAGGTGGGTACAATTTTATCTTTTAAAAAGCATTTAGACAGTTACATGGGTAAGATGGCTATAGAGGGATATGGGGCAAATGTGGGCAATTGGGATTAGCTTAGGGGTTTTAAAAAAAAGAGCAGCATGACATTGGGCCGAAGGGCCTGTTTCCATGCTGTAAACCTCTGTGATTTCTGAGAGGGGTCAATAACCAAGGGGCAGACATTTAAGGTGAGGGGCAGGAATTAAGGGGATTTGAGGAAAAAGCCCCAGAGGATGATAGAAATCTGGAACTCACTGCCTGGAAGGCTATCAGAGGCGGGGACTCTCAAATGTTTAAGAAGCATTTAGATGAGTGCTTGAAGCACCAAGTGCAGTAGAAAGGGATTAGAACAGATAGGTGCTTGATGGCAGATCACAGACTTAACGGGCCAACTGACCTCTTTCTGTGCTGTAAAACTCTACAACTTTTTACCAATCTCTTGCCCCACATCTGCCCCTACAAACTGGGTAATCCACAGAAAACTAGTTAATTCTTTCATTGAACCATGGAGGAAAACCTTCTTGTCCTCAAAATGCAGGGGGTGGGGGAGGGGGCAGCTGGAGGGAGGACAGGGCAGAGGGCAACTGGGAAGGGGGAGCCAAGGTGGGAGGGAACCGAGTGAGAATGAGTAGGAAACAGACTTCGTCTCTGCTCCTGTTTCATCAAGCCCAGCCTTCCGAAACCCAAAGCCCCCCTCCAGCAGGGAGCTGGGGGAGTCCGCGATCACTGACTGGCCTATCTCCCAAACCTTCTAGAAGATTCTTTCTCCTTTCCCCAACAGGCATCTTTACAACGAGTCAGAGTGGAAGTGGAGAAGGAGTTTGCTCGGTTGTTGATGCTGGTGGAACGAGCAGGGAGTGAGGTTGGAGAGTTTCTGGTGCGTGTGGAGAGTGAGATGGTGACTGGGTCAGAATCTTTGATGAAGCAGCTCAAAGACCACGTTGACCAATTGCAGCAAGAACAACAAACAGCTGCAGACATTGCTCACTCACCACGACCAGCTCTCCATACTGCAGGTAACAGCCCTCCCACACCACCCCCACCCCCCCAACTCTCCCTGCTCTCCACCCCCACCCCCCCCAACTCTCCCTGCCTCCCACCCCCTCCCCCCCCAACTCTCCCTGCTCTCCCACTCACCCCCCCCAACTCTCCCTGCTCTCCCACTCACCCCCCCCAACTCCCCCTGCTCTCCCACTCACCCCCCCCAACTCTCCCTGCTCTCCCACTCACCCCCCCCAACTCTCCCTCCTCTCCCACTCACCCCCCCCAACTCTCCCTGCTCTCCCACTCACCCCCCCCCAACTCTCCCTGCTCTCCCACTCACCCCCCCCAACTCTCCCTCCTCTCCCACTCACCCCCCCCAACTCTCCCTGCTCTCCCACTCACCCCCCCCAACTCCCTGCTCTCCCACTCACCCCCCCCAACTCCCTGCTCTCCCACTCACCCCCCCCAACTCCCTGCTCTCCCACTCACCCCCACCAACTCCCTGCTCTCCCACATCCCCCCCGCCAAACTCCTCCCTGTTCTCTCACTCCCTCCCTCTGCCCTCCCCAGCAACCCCACCCCCCATCGCCATCCCCCAACCTCACCCCCATCCCCATCTCCTCATCCCCACTCCCAACATCATCCCCATCCCCCCCCGGTCTCCATCCCCCCCGGGTCTCCATCCCCCCCCCCCCCCCCCCCCCCCCCCGTCTCCATCCCATCCCCCCCCCCGGTCTCCATCCCATCCCCCCCCCCCGGTCTCCATCCCATCCCCCCCCCCCGGGCTCCATCCCCCCCCCCCCCCGTCTCCATCCCCCCGTCCCCCTCCCCCTCCCCCCCGTCTCCATCCCCCCGTCCCCTCCATCCCCCCACCCCACTCCGCATCCCCTGTCCCCGTCTCCATCCCCCATCCTCCCATCCCCCTCTCCTCTCCCCATCACCATTCCCAACGCCCCCATCCCTCTGCCCACACCTCCACCATCCCCCTCTCCCCTCCCCTGCACCCAACCCCTCCTCCACACCTTAACCCAAAGAACAAAGAAAATTCCAGCACAGGAACAGGCCCTTTGGCCCCTCCAAGCCTGCACTGACCATGCTGCCCGATTGAACTAAAACTCCCGACCCTTCTGGGGACCACATCCCTCTATTCCCATCCTATTCATGTACTTGTCCAGACGCCCTTTAAAAGTCACGACTGTATCCATTTTCACTCCCTCCCCCGGCAAACGAGTTCCAGGCACCCACCACCCTCTGTGTAAAAAATCTGCCTCGTACATCTCCTTTAAACCTTGTCCTCCGCACCTTAAACCTGTGTCCCCTAGTAATTGACTCTTCCACCCTGGAAAAAGCTTCTGACTATCCACTCTGTCCGTGCCCCTCATAATCTTGTAGATTTCTATCAGGTCTCCCTTCAACCTCCATCGTTCCAGTGAGAACAAACCAAGTTTCTCCAACTTCTCCTTATAGCTAATGCCCTCCATACCAGGCAACATCCTGGTAAATCTTTTCTGTTCCCTCTCCAAAGCCTCCGCATCCTTCTGGTATGTGGTGACCAGAATTGAACACAATATTCCAAGTGCGGCCTCACTAAGGTTCTATAAAGCTACATGACTTGCCAATTTTTAAACTCAGTGCCCCGGCCGATGAAGGCAAGCATGCCGTATGCCTTCTTGACTACCTTCTCCACCTGCATTGCCCCTTTCAGTGACCTGTGTACCTGTACACCCAGATCCCTCTGCCTATCAATACCCCTACCCCTCCCTCTCCTCCTTCCCCCTCTCCCCTGCCCTGCACTCTCCCTCCCCTCACTCCCCCTCCCCTGCAATTCCCCCTTCCCTCTCCCTCCCCCTCCCCCTCACCTTCCCCTCCTCCCTATTCTCCCTCTACCTTCCACTCATCTCTCTCCCTCTCCCTCTCCCTCCCGGGCGGGAGTTAGGGATGCCTGGTGCGTGCGGGTCGGGGGGTACTTGGGGGGCGGGGGGTGCGTGGGGGCGGGGGGTGCGTGGGGGGTCGGGGGGTGCGTGGGGGTCGGGGGGTGCGTGCGGGTCGGGGGGTGCGCGGGGGTCGGGGGGTGCGCGCGGGTCGGGGGGTGCGCGCGGGTCGGGGGGTGCGCGGGGGTCGGGGGTGCGCGCGGGTCGGGGGGTGCGCGGGGGTCGGGGGGTGCGCGGGGGTCGGGGGGTGCGTGCGGGTCGGGGGGTGCGTGCGGGTCGGGGGGTGCGTGCGGGTCGGGGGGTGCGTGTCGGGGGTGCGTTGGGGGGGTGCGCGGGGGTCGGGGGGTGCGCGGGGGTCGGGGGGTGCGCGGGGGTCGGGGGGTGCGCGGGGTCGGGGGGTGCGCGGGGGTCGGGGGGTGCGCGCGGGTCGGGGGGTGCGCGGGGGGTCGGGGGGTGCGCGGGGGTCGGGGGGTGCGTGCGGGTCGGGGGGGGTCGCGGGGGTCGGGGGTGCGCGGGGGTCGGGGGGTGCGCGCGGGTCGGGGGGTGCGCGCGGGTCGGGGGGTGCGCGCGGGTCGGGGGTACTTGGGGGTCGGGGGGTACTTGGGGGTCGGGGGGTGCGCGGGGGTCGGGGGGTGCGCGGGGGTCGGGGGGTGCGCGGGGGTCGGGGGGGTGCGCGGGGGTCGGGGGGTGCGTGGGGGTCGGGGGGTGCGTGCGGGAAAGCGTTTGTTAGGCTGGCAGAACAAGCTCAAGGAGCTGATTGGTGGTCCCGTTTGAAATGGTTAAACACGGACTCTGTAACATCCTGAAGGTCGCCATTGACCAGAAACTCACCTGGACCCACCATGTAAATAGTGTGGCTACCAGAGCAGGTCAGAGGCTAGGAATCCTGTGGCAAGTAACTCATCCCCCAATTTCCCAGAGCCTGTCCACCATCTACAAGGTACAAGTCGGGAGTGTGATGGAATGAATACTCCCCATCGCCTGGATGGGGGCAGCTCCAACAACACTTAAGAAGCTTAACACCATCCAGGATAAAGCAGCCCCGCTTGATTGGCATCACATCCACAAACATTGGGACAGCGCAGTGACACAGTGGGTTAGCTCTGCTGTCTTACAGCACCAAGGACGCAGATTCAATTCCTGGCTTGGGTCACTGTAGGTGTGGAGTCTGCACATTCTCCCTGTGTCTGCATGGGTTTCCTCTGAAAGACGTGCCTGGTTAGGTGCATTGCCATGCTAAATTCTCCCTCAGTGTACCCAGACAGGCGCCAGAGTGTGGGAACTAGGGGATTTTCACAGTAACTTCATTGCCGTGTTAATAAAAGCCTACTTGTGACACTAATAAATATACTTTATCCACTCCCTCCCATCACTGACAAATAGTGACAGCCATCTACAAGATGCACTGCAGAACTCACCAAGGTTCCTTTAACAGCACTTCCAAACCCATGCTCCCTACCACCTAGAAGGACAAGGGCAGCAGACACATGGGGGACACCACTACCTGGAGGTTCCCCTCCAAGCCACTCACCATCCTGACTTGGAAATATATCACCATTCCTTCACTGTCACTGGGTCAGAATCCTGAATTCCCTCCCTAACAGCACAGTGGGTGTGCCTACAGCACATAGAGTGCAGCGATTCAGGAAGGCAGCTCACCACCACCTTCTCAAGGGCAATAAATTCTGGCCCACGCCCCATAAAATGATGGTTGTTTTTAATTAATGACTGCAGAGTGAAGGCACCTCTAGGTAGCAGTGATTTTAATTATGATTGAATTTGACATTCAGTTTGAGGGTGAGAAGAGTGGGTTTAAGGCAAGTACTCTCAACTGTGAAGGACAACAATGGAAGGTGAAAGTTGAGCTGGCTGCAGTGAACTATACTTGAGGTTAAGGTCAGTGCTGATGCAGTGACATATTAAGGGGATACTTCAGAATACAGAGAATAGGTACATTCACACGAGAAAGAAAATGCCATCCGTAGATCGTAAGAACGTTAAAGAAAGGATCAAATTTAAAGAAATAGTATATAATTATGCAAATATGGCTGGCAGGTCAGAAAACTGGACAAATATTTCAAAAAAAGGGAGAAAACTCTAAAGGAGGTTCTGGGACAGAGGACCTGTGGTGTATCAGTACGTAAGTCATTGAAGATGGCAGAGCATGTTGGCGGAGCAGTTAATGAAGCATATAGTTTTCTGGGTTTTATTAACAGGAACATTGAGCAAGGTCAGCAAGGAGGAACTTGTCTAAGACACTAGTTAAGCCCTGTCCAGAGCGCTGTGTCTCATTCTGGGCACGATATTTGAGGAAGGATACGAAGGCGTTGGAGAGTACAGAGGAGATTCACAAGAGTGATTCCAGAATAAATGCTGTAGCACGAGGACAGGTCAGAGAGGTTAAATCTGCTTTCCTTAGAGAGAGAACAGGAGAGGAGCTTGATTAAGATAAAATACTGAGCAGTAAAGACAGGGTAAATAGTGAGAAACTGCACCCTTCCAAGAGTACATCAAGAACTGGAGAGCACAGATTCAAAATAATGGGCAAAGGAGTAGAAATGATAAGAACAAAGAAAATTCCAGCACAGGAACAGGCCCTTCAGCCCTCCGAACCTGCACCGACCATGATGCCCGACTGAACTAAAACCCCCTACCCTTCCGGGGACCACATCCCTCTATTCCCATCCTATTCATGGATTTGTCCAGATGTCCTTTAAAGGTCACTATTGTATCTGCCTCCCCCGGCGGCGAGGTCCAGGCACCCACCGCCCTCTGTGTAAAACATTTGCCATGATGTGGGTATGCCGTGGTTGGACTGGCGTAAACACAGTAAAAAGTCTGACAACACCAGGTTTTAGTCCAACCGATTCCTCATACATCTCCTTAAACGAGGGGACTTTGGTTTAAGGGAACACCTTCAATTGACTCTTCCACCCTGGGGAGATATGAAGCAAAATGTTTTCACCCAGAGGGTGATTGGAGTCTGGAATAAACTTCCTGAGGGGCTGGTGGATGCAGGTTTGATCAAGCTATTCAAAATGGGATTGAATAGATATCTGAAAAGAAAGAATGTGTAAGGTTACAGGGATAAGGCAGGGGAACGGAACTGAATAGAATATCCCTTCACAGACCAATCAGACTCAATCGGCCAAATGGCCTCCTCCTGCTCAGTGATACGATGAAACATTTATTCCAAAAAGCTGCTACACAAAGGCAGGAGTTGTTGTTGGGCTATAATTCTGCTTTAGTTCACTCTGTTCTGGGGGTGAATCATTCGATTGGTTATCTCTATGACTGCACTCTGACCAATCACACTTGTCTTTTCTCTCTTCCCCAGGGATCGCAGACACTGAAGGTGGGTCCGGACTGTCACTTCACTCCAGCTGCCCAGTTAGAGGTCCTGGAGAACCTCAACAAACTGACACCAGCCACAAGAGTCCTGTCACAGCAGCTGGAAAAACAGCTGGAGGCCTTCACCCAGCGTCACCTGACAGTCAGCGCCCCCACAGGTCAGCGTCCCCGGAGGTCAGCGCCCCCGGAGGTCAGCGCCCCCACAGGTCAGCGCCCCCACAGGTCAGCGTCCCGGAGGTCAGCACCCCCACAGGTCAGCGTCCCGGAGGTCAGCGTCCCGGAGGTCAGCGCCCCCACAGGTCAGTGTCCCGGAGGTCAGCGCCCCCACAGGTCAGTGCCCTTGGAGGTCAGCGCCCCCACAGGTCAGTGCCCTTGGAGGTCAGCGCCCCCACAGGTCAGTGCCCTTGGAGGTCAGCGCCCCCACAGGTCAGTGCCCTTGGAGGTCAGCGCCCCCACAGGTCAGTGCCCTTGGAGGTCAGCGCCCCCACAGGTCAGTGCCCTTGGAGGTCAGCGCCCCCACAGGTCAGTGCCCTTGGAGGTCAGCGCCCCCACAGGTCAGTGCCCTTGGAGGTCAGCGCCCCCACAGGTCAGTGCCCTTGGAGGTCAGCGCCCCCACAGGTCAGTGCCCTTGGAGGTCAGCGCCCCCACAGGTCAGTGCCCTTGGAGGTCAGCGCCCCCACAGGTCAGTGCCCTTGGAGGTCAGCGCCCCCACAGGTCAGTGCCCTTGGAGGTCAGCGCCCCCACAGGTCAGTGCCCTTGGAGGTCAGCGCCCCCACAGGTCAGTGCCCTTGGAGGTCAGCGCCCCCACAGGTCAGTGCCCTTGGAGGTCAGCGCCCCCACAGGTCAGTGCCCTTGGAGGTCAGCGCCCCCACAGGTCAGTGCCCTTGGAGGTCAGCGCCCCCACAGGTCAGTGCCCTTGGAGGTCAGCGCCCCCACAGGTCAGTGCCCTTGGAGGTCAGCGCCCCCACAGGTCAGTGCCCTTGGAGGTCAGCGCCCCCACAGGTCAGTGCCCTTGGAGGTCAGCGCCCCCACAGGTCAGTGCCCTTGGAGGTCAGTGTCTCCCTGGAGGTCAGTGTCTCCCTGGAGGACAGTGCCCCCTGGAGGCCAAAAGTAGTAACAAGGAGTGGGAAAGTCAAAAGCAAAAATAGATGATGGATAAAGCATAGACAAGTATCAAACAGGCTCAGAATGGAGAGTAAAGTGAAACAAGCACTGGTAATCAAGGAAAGGGTGTTCACTTGACTGTTCCATTTCAAAACTGAATTTGAGTGTAGGATGGAGCTCAGTAAGACCTGTGAGGAAGTTATTTCGTGCTGCTGCAGATTTAAATATAATTCAAACTTGCGTCCACCAGCCCCTCAGGATGTTTATTCCAGACTCCAATCACCCTCTGGGAGAAAACAATATCTCCCCAGGGTGGAAGAGTCAGTTACTAGGGGACATAGGTTGAAGGTGCCCCCTTAAACCTATGCTCCTAGTTTAAAGAGATATAAGAGGCACAGTTGTTAGCATTACTGCCTCACAGCTCCAGAGACCCAGGTTCAATTCCGGCCTCGGGTCACTGCCTGCGTGGAGTCGGCACATTCTCCCCATGTCTGCGTAGGTTTCCTCCGTGCGCTCCAGTTTCCTGCCACAGTCCAAAAAGGCGAGGGTCAGGTGGATCGGCCATGATAAATTGCCCCTTAGTGTCAGGGAGACAGCTCGGGTGAATACATGGGGTTATGGGGATAGAGCCTGAGTGGGATTGTGGTCAGTGCAGCTTGATGGGCTGATTGGCCTCCCTCTGCACTGTAGGATTCTGTGAACAAAAGTATCATCCACATGTTGGAAAAATACAGAGTAGGAAATTAGGTTTAATTCCATCAAAGATACATTTCTTATTGAACCTGACAAAGATGTGAGGTCTGGACTGAGAGGATTCCATGGCCACACCTTCTATCTGGACAGACTTGGGGAGATGTGGTGTACTGATAATGTCATTGAGCTAGTGATCCAATAACATAGACTAATGGACTGGCGACAGAGGTTCAAATCCCACCATGGCAATTAAATCTCAGCTCAGTTAATAAATCTGGAATGATAAAAGCTAATCTCTGGAATGGTAACCATGGAAACTATCACTGTCACAGAAAGCCATCTGGTTCATGAAGGAAATCTGCTGTCCTTACCCGGTCTGGTCTACAGGTGACTCCAGACCCACAGTCACGCGGTTGGCTCTTAACTGCCCTCTGAAATGGTCGAGCAAACCAATCAGTTCAGGGCAATTAGGGATGGGTAATAAATCTTGGCCAGCCAACAATTCTCAATCCCGTAAATACATTTATAAAAATTACCCATGGTGTCGTTAAAACTGAACTCAACAGAGTTCATAAGTTCAATGAATGCATTGCAGGTTGGTCTGATTAATAGGATACTTCACTGCAGAATAAATATCTCTGCCTTCCTTCAGGGGAGCGGTGGTGAATAGTACAAGCATTGTGGAGTGAGCACACGGCCACATTACTATTGATTGGTAAATCTTGAACGGTCTTCACAAATATGGAGGAATCCTTCACTGTGTCCGTGGAAAAACTCCAAACTGGTTGTAACAATTGTGCTGAAGGAGTCACAGATACGATGGGGTCCAAAGGGGTATCACTTCAGTGTGTCCTGGGCAGTTCATATATACACGGGGACAGTGATGTGTGAGGACTAACCCCGTCACCCTTATCACACGGCAGCTAAACAAGTGGCAGCCACTCACTGACTTGTGCGTCAGTTAACCGTCCATCACCACCAAAGGGTTCATTCTTCATGGCAACGTCTCCACCAATCAGCACTCTCATCTCACCTGTCATTTCCCTGAATGTTGACATTTTTGCAAAGTGTCCTGATGAGTGCCGGACTAAAAGCTTCCACCTTCGGTGCAGTAGTACAGGTATTGTTATTTGTCAGGCATTTCACACTGACCCGCTTGACGAGGGATGGTTAGGGCTGCTTTTGGAAGGTGTTTTGTGGTTGGTTGATCAGTGTGTGCTTGGCAATCTGAGTTACACCTCAAGCAGCCTGGGCAGACACCGCGGGCAGACACCCTGGGCAGACACCGCGGGCAGACACCGCGGGCAGACACCGCGGGCAGACACCGCAGACTGACACATTCTGCTTTCCTGTAACAGGCCAGCAACACACAGAGCCCCAACCTCCAGACGGCCGATCACCTCTGCAGAATGTGCCCGTGTGGCAGAGTTCACCGCTCCCAGCTTCCTCACAGGGTAAGGACAGCACTGGCAGACTCGGTGTACCACCAGCATTGTAATTGGCTGCCTTGTCAAGAAGCAACCAATCACCACCTCCATCAAAAAATTTATTTACTTCTCATTGCACCAATCAACAAGGACCAGAAATCACCCTCTGACAGTGCGGCGCTCCCTCGGCGCTGACCCTCCGACAGTGCGGCGCTCCCTCGGCGCTGACCCTCCGACAGTGCGGCGCTCCCTCGGCGCTGACCCTCCGACAGTGCGGCGCTCCCTCGGCGCTGACCCTCCGACAGTGCGGCGCTCCCTCGGCGCTGACCCTCCGACAGTGCGGCGCTCCCTCGGCGCTGACCCTCCGACAGTGCGGCGCTCCCTCGGCGCTGACCCTCCGACAGTGCGGCGCTCCCTCGGCGCTGACCCTCCGACAGTGCGGCGCTCCCTCGGCGCTGACCCTCCGACAGTGCGGCGCTCCCTCGGCGCTGACCCTCCGACAGTGCGGCGCTCCCTCGGCGCTGACCCTAGCAAACCTTTGCTTGTACACCCAACTGCAGAATTTAGTTAGAATCAGAGTTGCACAGAAGCCTATCAGCTGATCCCTGTAGTTTAAGGTGGAAATTTTGTAACCTACAAGATCAGTTCTTTCTCTGCTGCAGATGCTGAGAGACTAACTGTCACCCCACCCAGAAACATTCAGGAGCGTCATCGTGAACCACAAACCAGAGAAGAATTGAAACAATGTGAGTATTACTGCGGGAGCTTTACTCTGTATCTAACCCCGTGCTGTACCTGTCCTGGGAGTGTTTGATGAGGGGACAGTGTAGAGGGAGCTTTACTCTGTATCTAACCCCGTGCTGTACCTGTCCTGGGAGTGTTTGATGGGGGGACAGTGTAGAGGGAGCTTTACTCTGTATCTAACCCCGTGCTGTCCCTGTCCTGGGAGTGTTTGATGGGGGGACAGTGTAGAGGGAGCTTTACTCTGTATCTAACTCTGTGCTGTACCTGTCCTGGGAGTGTTTGATTGGGGGACAGTGTAGAGGGAGCTTTACTCTGTATCTAACCCCGTGCTGTACCTGTCCTGGGAGTGTTTGATGGGGGGACAGTGTAGAGGGAGCTTTACTCTGTATCTAACCCTGTGCTGTACCTGTCCTGGGAGTGTTTGATGGGGACAGTGTAGAGGGAGCTTTACTCTGTATCTAACCCCGTGCTGTACCTGTCCTGGGAGCGTTTGATGGGGGGACAGTGTAGAGGGAGCTTTACTCTGTATCTAACCCCGTGCTGTACCTGTCCTGGGAGTGTTTGATGGGGGGGACAGTGCAGAGGGAGCTTTACTCTGTATCTAACCCCGTGCTGTACCTGTCCTGGGAGTGTTTGATGGGGGACAGTGTAGAGGGAGCTTTACTCTGTATCTAACCCCGTGCTGTACCTGTCCTGGGAGTGTTTGATGGGGAACAGTGTAGAGGGAGCTTTACTCTGTATCTAACCCCGTGTTCTGAGTCAGATTGATGTCACTCCATGATTCCTGCTTACGTCTCTGTTTCTTGACGCAGATTTAAGAAAGGTGACCTTTGACCTGAACACAGCCTCTCCTATGGTGCAGTTGTCTGATGACAGGCGATGTGCGTTCAACTCACACCCCAAGGTGCAGAAATATCCCAGACATGAGGCAAGATTCCTTCACTTCGACCAGGTTCTGGCTGAACAGGTGTTTTGTGATGGCCGCCATTACTGGGAGATTTCCGTCACTGGGAGTCCAATTCGGATTGGCATCTCGTCTGGCCAAATTGTCCGGAGCAGCCGTGGTGCGGCCTCCCTCCTGGGAGGGAACCAGTTTTCCTGGTGCCTGGAACTGGTTGAGGGCAAGAGGACAGTCTGGCACTCTAACAAATCGGGTGAACTGTCGCCATGTCCATACCAGTGCCTGGGCATTTACCTGAACGTCACGGAGCAGACCCTCATCTTCTACGGCATCAGCAAGGGGACTGCTGACCCCCTCCACCATGAATCAGCCTCCTTCACCCTTCCACTCCTCCCTGCCTTCCAAATCAGCAGAGGGGCCCAGATCCGGATCGAGGACTAGAACCAGAACCCCGAGATCCAGATCGAGGACTAGAACCAGAATCCCGAGACCTGGATCAAGGACTAGAACCAGAATCCCGAGACCTGGATCAAGGACTAGAACCAGAATCCCAAGATCCAGATTGAGGACTAGAACCAGAATCCCAAGATCCAGATTGAGGACTAGAACCAGAATCCCGAGACCTGGATCAAGGACTAGAACCAGAATCCTGAGACCCAGATTGAGGACTAGAATCAGAATCCTGAGATCCAGATCGAGAACTAGAACCAGAATCCCGGGTTCTGGATCGAGAACTAGAACCAGAATCCCGAGATCCGGATTGAGGACTAGAACCAGAATCCTGAGATCTGGATCGAGGCTCAAAGCAGAAGCCGAGATCCGGGTTGAGGGCTACAACCAGAATTCTGAGATCTGGATCGAGGTCTAGAATCAGAATCCCGAGATCTGGTTTGAGTACTAGAGCCTGAATCCTGAGGCCCGGATCGAGGGCTAGAACCAGAATCCTGAGATCCAGATCAGGGATTAGATCATGAACCCCAAAATCCAGAGTGGGAATGATCCTGAGCTCCAAGATCGAGATGAAGATCAGGAACTGGAGCCAGAATCCCAGAAGTTTCAATATTTGTTCAGTGTGAGATTCATGTGTACCCAGAGAGAGAGGGTGAGGGAAGGGGAAGGAGGCTGGGGGGAGGGAGAGAGGGAGACAGGGCAGAGAGGGGAGGAATGGTAGTTAAGGAGAGAGAGAGGGTGGGAAAGGAGGAATGGGGAGGAAGGATGGGGGTGGAGGGGTTTGAAGAGGAAGGATGGAGGTGGAGAGGTTTGGGGAGGGAAGTTGGGGGTGGGAAGGTGGGGTGGGAGGCAGGGATGGGGGGGATGTTTTCGGGAGGCCCTTTGCTGTCACTGCCGTTCCCTGAGTTAGTAAACTGGGCAGTGGTTCAGGGTCTAGACACCGACAGTGTGTGCTGTGTGTTGATTGCAATGTAACCGAAAGGAGAACTGAGCTAAACCATTGAGTGTAAGTGGGAAAAGCTACAGCCACAGACTAAACCACACGTAAGGAAGCTCCGAGCAGAGAGAGCCCCGAGACTGCTCTGCCCAATCAGAATGAAGCGGTCCAGTTACCTGCTTCTGTACTTCTCTCCAACTGGGGCAATTGTTACAATGGCATCTCTTCCTGATCCCACATTCTCTCCATCCTCCACCCAACCTTTCCTATTCCCCATCCACATGCCCACCACCAAACAACATCATCCAAAGACAAAGTGGTCTGCCTTGGGGTCAAAGGTTTTTGACTTTATATTCCTGCCATCACTAAGGCCACCTATTTCTGCCTCTGTAACTTCACCCATATCAGCTGATCTACTACTGAAACCCTCATCCAAATTCCAAACTTTATGGGTGGAATTTTTCCCTTGCGCCTGCCACTGGAATTGTTGCGGGCAGGGTCAGCCTACGCAAAGATCTGTTGACCTCGGGTGGGATTTTCTGACCTTGGAGTGAACGCAGCCTGAGAATCCCACCCACTGAGTCCAGTGCAGTCCGACTGGAATTCCACATTCTGCTGCCGCAAACTTGTGGGGATCCAAAAATCTGCAGCCTTCGCCTTAACTCACACCCAGTCCCGTTCCCCCCAACCCCTGCGCCCGCTGACCCGCACCGCGTCCCGGTGCCCGCTGACCCGCACCGCGTCCCGGTGCCCGCTGACCCGCACCGCGTCCCGGTGCCCGCTGACCCGCACCGCGTCCCGGCGCCCGCTGACCCGCACCGCGTCCCGGCGCCCGCTGACCCGCACCGCGTCCCGGCGCCCGCTGACCCGCACCGCGTCCCGGCGCCCGCTGACCCGCACCGCGTCCCGGCGCCCGCTGACCCGCACCGCGTCCCGGCGCCCGCTGACCCGCACCGCGTCCCGGCGCCCGCTGACCCGCACCGCGTCCCGGCGCCCGCTGACCCGCACCGCGTCCCGGCGCCCGCTGACCCGCACCGCGTCCCGGCGCCCGCTGACCCGCACCGCGTCCCGGCGCCCGCTGACCCGCACCGCGTCCCGGCGCCCGCTGACCCGCACCGCGTCCCGGCGCCCGCTGACCCGCACCGCGTCCCTGTTAAGTAATGTCTTGACTTTAAAATTGTCATCCTTGTTTTCCAATCCCTCCATCTCCTCCAGCCTCACAAGCCTTGGAGATATTTACTGTGCTCTCATTCTGGTCTTGTACCTGTCCCTGACAATCGCTCTTCAGCTGTCTGGGCTCGGAAATAACCTCCTCACACTTTCCCCCCCTCACTTTCTTCATTCAAAACAGTCCTTAAAACCTACCAAGCTTTTCGTCATCTGACCCAATGTCCCCCACTGTTTGATGTTTCATTTCATTAAAGATGCTATATAAATAGCAGTTGTTGTTATTGAGCAATGAGAATGCGCTGTGTTTATGAACATTCTTTGGGAAAGTTGCCATCATTTGGAATCTGAGAAGAATACAGGGCAGAAGAAGGCCATTCAGCCCGTGATGACTCTTTACTAGACCTATCTGATTAATCCCATTCTCCCACTCTTTCTGTCCCTAAATCTTCCCCTTCTATTCCCTGTAATCGACAATGAACCCTTCCTAAAGTAATAATTGGAGGTTATTGATAAAGGGATGGTATTGGCCATTGCTAATGTATCTTTCATATTTTGAATATTTGTAATTGTTTTGTAATAATGTATTTGTAATAAACAAAAGAAATCCCCTTCTATTCCCATCTGAAAGTTCTCACTGAATCCATTTCCACCACTTATTCAGACAGCACCTTCCTGAATAGGTGTAAAATCGCTGTGTAAAAATCTATTCTCCTCATCTCCCCTCTGGTTCTTTCACCCGTTATCTCATTTCTCCTTATTAACTATTCAAATACTTTGTGATTTTGAACACAGATTTATTAAATCTCCCCACACTCGGTCTTGGGGAATGAGCAGGGTCAGGTCCTCAATGTTTCAGTGGGGGAGCATTTTGAGCTCAGTGACCATAATCCCATAAGATTTCAGGTGGTCATGGATAAGGACAAGAGTGGCCCTTGGGTGAGGGCCAACGCATCCACATTAGACCTGGGTGGCACGGTAGCACAGTGGTTAGCACTGCTGCTTCACAGCTCCAGGGTCCTGGGTTCGATTCCCGGCTCGGGTCACTGTCTATGTGGAGTTTGCACGTTCTCCTCGAGTCTGCGTGGGTTTCCTCCGGGTACTCCAGTTTCCTCCCACAGTCCAAAGATGTGTGGGTTAGGTTGATTGGAGATGCTATGAAATTACCCCTTAGTATCCTGGGATGCGTAGGTTGTAGGGATTAGTGGGTAAATATGGAGGGATAGGGGGGTAGGAGCTGGTTGGGATTGTGTTCGGTGCAGACTCAATGGGCCGAAGGGCCTCTTTCTGCACTGTTGGGTTCTATGATGATTCTATGAACTGGGGAATGTGGATTGGGAGTGGCTATTTGAGGGCAAATCCACTTCAGGCATCTGGGAGGCTTTTAAAGGCCAGTTGATTGAAGTGCAGGACAAGCACGTTCCCACAAAAACAGCGGATAGAAATGGCAGGATTCGGGAACCATGGCTGACAAGGGAAATTGTAAGCTTAGTCATAAACGAAACAGGAAGTATACGATAGGTTTAGGCATCTAAAAACTGACAAAGCCCTTGAGGATGGTGAAAGTAAGAAGGAAATTAAATGTGGAATTAGGAGGACTAAAAGGAGCCACGAAATGTCTTTAGCAGATAGGGTCAAGGACAATCCCAAGGCTTCTTATGCAAATATTAGCAGCAAGAGGAAGAGTAGGCCCACTCAAGGACAATGGAGGAAAATTATAGACTCTCAGAACCTTACAGTGTAGAAGGAGGCTATTCGTCCCATTGAGTCTGTACCCACCACAATCCCACCCAAGCCCTATTCCCATAACCCCATCTATTTACCCTAGCTAGTCCTCCTGACACTGAGGGTGAATTCAGCCTCTCCACCTAACCTGCACATCTTTGGACACTGGGAGGAAACCCACGCAGACTTGGGGAGAATGTGCAGACGCCACACAGATAGTGACCTGAGGCCAGAACTGAACCTGGGTCCCTGACGTTGTGACGCACTAGGGCTAACCACTGGAAGTGGCTGAGATCTTTAATGAGTACACTTTGTATCAGGATTCACCAGGGAGAAGGACATGAGGGATGTTGAGGTCAGGGACAGGTGTGTGAATGTTCTAGAGAACATCAATAGATTGAGGGAGGAAGTGTTGAGTATCCTAAATTGCAGTAAGGTAGACAAGTCCCCGGGGCCGGATGGGATCTATCCCGGGTTACTGTGGGAGACAAGGGAAGAAATAGCTGAGGCTTAAAGAGATACCTTCACATCCTCTTTGGCCACAGGCGAGGTTCCAAAAGACTGGAGAATAGTCAATGTTGTTCCCTTGTTTAGGAAACAGGAATAATCCAGGAAATGATAGGTTGGTAAGCCTAACGTCAGTAGTGGGGAAGCTTTTGGAGAAGGTACTGAGGTTCAGGATATATGTACATTTGAAGGAAAATGGACTAGTTAGTGACAGGCAGCATGGTTTTGTACAGGGAAGGTCATGTCTCACCAACTTTTCTGAAAAGGTGACAATGAAAATTGAGGGAAGGGCTGTGGCTGTACTTGATATGGATTTTAATAAGGCATTTGACAAGGTTCCACATGGCAGACTGGTACAAAAACTAAAATCACATGGGATTTGGGGTGGGCTGGAGAGATGGGTACAGAACTGGCTTGGTTATAGAAGTGATGTGGAGATGCCGGCATTGGACTGGGGTAAACACAGTAAGAAGTCTCACAACACCAGGTTACTTAGAACATAGAACATTCCAGCGCAGTACAGGCCCTTCGGCCCTCGATGTTGCGCCGACCAGTGGAACCAATCTAATGACCCTCTAACCTGAACTATTCCAATGTTATCCATATGCCTATCCACTGACCATTTGAACGCCCTTAAAGTTGGTGAGTCCACAACTGCTGCAGACAGGGCATTCCACACCCTTACTACCCTCTGAGTAAAGAACCTACCTCTGACATCCATCCTATAATTACCACCCCTTAATTTAAAGCTATGTCCCGTCGTGTTAGCCATCTCCATCCGAGGAAAAAGGCTCTCACTGTCCACCCTATCTAACCCTCTGAGGCAAACAAGATGATCAATCAGGTCACCTCGTAACCTTCTCGCTAATGAAAATAACCTCAAGTCCCTCAGCCTTTCCTCATAAGACCTTCCCACCATACCAGGCAACATCCTGGTAAACCTCCTCTGCACCCTTTCCAATGCCTCCACATCTTTCTTATAATGCGGCGACCAGAACTGTACGCAATACTCCAAGTGCGGCCGCACCAGAGTTTCGTACAGTTGTAACATGATCTCACGGCTCCGAAATTCAATCCCTCTACCAATAAAAGCTAACACACCGTACGCCTTCTTAACAACCTTATCAACCTGGGTGCCAACTTTCAGGGAGCTATGCACATGTACACCAAGATCTCTCTGCTCGTCAACACTACTAAGAGTCCTTCCATTAGCCCTATATTCTGTACTCCTGTTATTCTTACCAAAGTGAATCACCTCACACTTTTCTGCATTAAACTCCATCTGCCACCTCTTGGCCCAGCTCTGCAGGTTATCTATGTCCGTCTGCAAACTGTGACATCCATCCTCACTGTCTACAACTCCTCCGACTTTGGTGTCGTCAGCAAATTTACTAACCCATCCTTCTACACCCTCATCTAGGTCATTTATAAAAATGACAAACAGCAGTGGCCCCCAAAACAGATCCTTGAGGTACACCACTAGTAACTGAACTCCAGGTTGAATATTTCCCATCAATCACCACCCTCTGTCTTCTATCAGCTAGCCAATTCCTGATCCAAACTGCTAAATCACCCTCAATCCCATGCATCTGCATTTTCTGCAATAGCTTACCATGGGGAATCTTATCAAACGCTTTGCTAAAATCCATATACACCACGTCAACTGCCTTACCCTTATCCACCTCTTTGGTCACCTTTTCAAAAAACTCGATAAGGTTTGTGAGGCACGACCTACCCTTCACAAAACTGTGTTGACTATCCCTAATCAATTTATTTCTCTCTAGATAATTATAAATCCTATCCCTTATAATTCTTTCCAAAACTTTGCCCACAACAGAAGTAAGGCTCACCGGTCTATAATTCCCAGGATGGTCTCTACTCCCCTTCTTGAACAAGGCGACAACATTTGCCATCCTCCAGTCTTCCGGCACTATACCTATAGCCAAGTTACCTCAGGTGACCTCACCTGATGAAGGAACAGCGTTCTGAAAGCTTGTGGGTTTACTATCAAATAAACTTGTTGGACGTTAACCTGTTATTGTGAGACTTCTTACTTGGTTATAGAAGATAGTAGCAATGGAAGAGTGTTTTTCAGAATGGAGATCAGTAGTTAGTCGTGTTCCGCAGGGATCAGTGCTGGGACCTCTGTTGTTTGTAGTATATATAAATGATCTAGAGAAAAATGTGGGGGCTTGAGTAGTAAGTTTGCAGATGACACGAAGATTGGTGGAGTTGCTGATAGTGCCAGGGATTGTCAGAGGATACAACAGGATATCGATAGATTGGAGACTTGGGCACAGAAATGGCAGATGGATTTTAATCCGAACAAATGTGAGGTGATGCATTTTGGGGGATCAGATTTAGGTGTGAATTACACTGTAAATGGCAGAACCCTGAGGAATATTAACATACAGCGGGATCTGGGCGTGCAGGTCCACAGTTCCCTAAAAGTGGCAACACAGGTGGCCAAGGTGATTAAGAAGGTATATGGCCTGCTTGTCTTCACCAGCCGGGGCACTGAGTACAGGAGTTGGGAAGTCGCGTTGCAGCGATATAAAACCTTGGTTAGGCCGCATTTGGAGCATTGCATGCAGGTCTGGTCACCACATAAAAACATAAGAAATAGGAGCAGGAGTAGGCCATCTAGCCCTTCGAGCCTGCCCCGCCATTCAATAAGATCATGGCTGATCTGTCGTGGCTCAGTTCCACATTCCCGCCCTCTCCCCATAACCCTTAATCCCCTCTCTCATCAAAAACCCATCAACCCGCTTCTTAAAAATATTTAGCGAGGCAGCCTCCACCACTTCAACAGGCAGAGAATTCCAGAGATTCACCACCCTTTGAGTGAAGAAGTTCCTCCTCAACTCCGTTCTAAACCGCCCCCCCCCCCCCCCCCCTTTATCTTGAGGCTGTGCCCCCTAGTCCTACTGTCCTTTCTGAGCAGGAAGAGTCTCTCCACCTCTATCCTATCCAACCCATTCATCATCTTATACGTACAAGCCTAATTTACTCAGCCTCTCCTCATAGCTCAACCCCCTCAACTCTGGCATCAGCCTAGTAAACCTCCTCTGCACTCCCTCCAAGGCCAAAAAACCACACTCCCAAAAGGACATGGAAGCTTTGGAGAGAGTGCAGAGAACGTTCCCCAGGATGTTGCCTGGTCTCGAGGGTGTTGGCTATGAGGAGAGGTTGGATAAACCAGGATTGTTTTACTGGAAAGACGGAGGCTGAGGGCAGACCTGACAGAGGTCTACAAAATGATGAGAGGCACAGACAGGGTGGACAGAGGCTTTTTCTCAGGGTGAAAGTGTCAATTAGAAGGAGGACAGGTTCAAGATGAGAGGGGGAAAGTTTAAGGGTGATGTGCAGAGGAAGTTTTCTGTGCAGAGAGTGGCGTGTGTCTGGAACGCGCTGCCAGAGGAGGTGGTGGAAGCAGAGACATTCGCAACATTTAAGAGGCATCTGAATCGATAGGGAGGGAATAGAGGGATACAGACTAAGGACAGAAGGTTTTTTTTAATTTAATGAGGGCATCATGATCAGCACAGGTTTGGAGGGCCGAAGGTTCTGTTCCTGTGCTGTACTTTGCTTTGTTCTTTGTGCTGTTATCCATTCTTATCTGATCCGATCTGACTCCAATCTCATTGACTCAGACTGACTGTCTGCAGTGACTGATCAACACTATCACATCAAACACTTTCCACCGGTTCAAGCAGTTACAACACTCGCTGTCTGCAGGTAACCAGGGACGGTCCGCGACGAACATCCTGAGAATGCAAATACCCTGGACGAGGGGTAGTTGGTATCTGGGTAGCTGAGTTATCCCTATAGTCTTGCTCCAATTCAACAACTGCAAACACCAGAGTGTACAGAGGATACAAGGGACTGGCCATTTGATCAAATCACTTTAATACAGTTTAATATTTCTAGATGATGACACAGCAGGAAGGAGTAAGTGTTCCGAATCACCAGGATGTCACACGTAGGACTTCACCTGAGATCATCGAATCCGTACTGTGCAGAAAGAGGCCATTCAACCCATCAAGTCCACACCGACTCTACCAAACAGCATCTTACCCAAACCCACGTACTATCCCCCCTCCATCCCATAACACCAAGCATTTACCATGGCCAATCCACCGAACCTACATCCATATCTTTGGACACTAAGGACTAATTTAGCATGGCCCCTGCACATCTTTGGGCTGTGGGAGGAAACCGGAACACTCAGAGGAAACCCACGCAGACACGGGGAGAATGTGCAGACTTCACACAGAGAATCACCCAAAGCCAGGAATCAAACGCGGGTCCCTGGTGCAGTGCTAACCGCCGTGCCACCCCTCATCAGAGAATTACAGATGGTTGGCAAATAAATGAGCGCTGGGATTAATTAGTTGGAGGGAGAATTGGAGCTGGAGGATTGATGTGCAATAGTTTATAAGACCCTTATCAGACCCCACTTGGAGTACTGGGTGCAGTTCTGGTCGCCTCACTACAGGAAGGATGTGGAAGCTATTGAGAGAGGCGACCTGATAGAGGTTTATAAAATGTTGAGAGGAATAGATAGGGTGGATTCTCAGATGCTATTTCCCAGGGCTGAAATGGTCGCTATGAGAGGACACAGGTTTAAGGTGCTGGGAAGCAAGTACAGAGGAGATGTCAGGGGAAAGTTTTTCACTCAGAGGGTGGTGAGTGAGTGGAATCGGCTGCCGTCGGTGGTGGTAGAGGCGAACTCGCTGGGGTCTTTTAAAAGACTTCTGGATGACTGTGGGATTTAATGGGATTGAGGATTATAGATAGGCCTGGTAGGTAGGAGTATGATGTGCACAACTTGTGGGCCGAAGGGCCTGTTTGTGCTGTAGTGTTCTGTTTCCTGTCCCTCAGTGAGAGCTCCCACCCTGGGAACCCAGTCAAATCCTGACTTTCCAAAACACAACAGGGCTTTCCCGATGATAAACTGCTTTCCTGCTGTTTGCTTTGAAGAATTCGCACCATCATTTCTTTCCAAACTGATTAATGATTTCCTCCCCGGTCAATAATACTCCCACCCTGATCACGCCCACTGGAGTCCAAAAGGTTCTTGCTGAACATCGGGCAATGGAGGTGTTGTAACAGATGTGTAGTTAATGGGGATGTTGTAATGGGTTTGGATTAATGGGGGTGTTGTAATGGGACATTGCAACAGAGGTGCGATAATGGGTGTGGGCTAATGGGGGTGTGGCTAATGGGAGTGTTGTAATGGGCGTGTAAGGGTGTTGGGCGATGGGTGGGTGACGGTGAGGGGGTGGGGTAACGTGGTTACTGTAAGGCGTATGCAGCATCATTGAAATTAATGTGTGTTTAGTTTGGGCTTTGAATGGGAGGTGTTGGCCTCGGGGATGGGAGGTGTTGGCCTCGGGGATGGGAGGTGTTGGCCTCGGGGATGGGAGGTGTTGGCCTCGGGGATGGGAGGTGTTGGCCTCGGGGATGGGAGGTGTTGGCCTCGGGGATGGGAGGTGTTGGCCTCGGGGATGGGAGGTGTTGGCCTCGGGGATGGGAGGTGTTGGCCTCGGGGATGGGAGGTGTTGGCCTCGGGGATGGGAGGTGATGGCCTCGGGGATGGGAGGTGATGGCCTCGGGGATGGGAGGTGTTGGCCTCGGGGATGGGAGGTGTTGGCCTCGGGGATGGGAGGTGTTGGCCTCGGGGATGGGAGGTGTTGGCCTCGGGGATGGGAGGTGATGGCCTCGGGGATGGGAGGTGTTGGCCTCGGGGATGGGAGGTGTTGGCCTCGGGGATGGGAGGTGTTGGCCTCGGGGATGGGAGGTGTTGGCCTCGGGGATGGGAGGTGATGGCCTCGGGGATGGGAGGTGATGGCCTCGGGGATGGGAGGTGTTGGCCTCGGGGATGGGAGGTGTTGGCCTCGGGGATGGAGCTTGTTCTGTCTCTGATAAATATTCCAGCTCCATGATAAATCCCAGCCAAGCTCCGATATTTGAACAGATACAAACGCTGGTTCCGGGGGTGGATACAGTGTGAGGAAATGGTGAATCCGACTCTTCCTTTCTCATTCGCTGTCGCTTCCAACAACTTCCAAACATTCTGAAAAACAGGAATTGTTTTAAAATTCACAGGAACCATCCAGTTAAAATCTTCCTCACAAATTGAATCAGGACTCCTCAATCCCACTCACATTCCCGCTCTCCAAATTCATCCTGCCCTTTCCTCACATGCTCCCCCTCCCTTCATGATCCCCTCCCTCCCTCCGTGGCCCCCCTCCTCCCTCCCTCCCCCTCCATGCCTCCACCTCCCTTTTCTATGACCCCCCTCCCTCCCTCCCTCCATTCATCCCCTCCTCCCTATGACCTCCTTCCCTCCCTCCCCCATTGACCCTCCTCCCTCCCTCAATGCCGCATGACCCCCATCTTCCCCCCTTCCTCCCCCCCATGCCCCCCCTTTCCCTCCTTCCTCTGCCCCATGCACCCCCCTCCCTCCCCCACCCCCACAGCCTCCCTCCTTCCTTTTCCCATGGCCTCCCCCTCCTTGCTCCTTCTTTCCCCTCCCTCCCCACCCACCCTCCTGGCCCTCTCCCCTTCCCCCCCCTCCCCCACTAACCATTCCCACTGCGGAATTCCTTGCTCCCGGTTTCAGGCCCATTGATCGTCCTCTTCCTCTGCAATCTCCATGAAGATGGAGCTGCTCTCCTGTTTCTGAGAGCACTCAATGGCCTGGAGCTCACACTCGGAGGGAGGGGGGAGCACGGCCTTCAGGCCAGAGTCGATAGCTTCGATCCGCTGCTGCACTCGGCTCTCAAACTCCTCCTTGCTGCTCAGCACTCGTTCCAGGATCATCCTCCGAGCCTCGTCACAGCCCTGTTGCAGCAGCTGCCGTTCCCTCTGGAATTCTGCATCCTCTGGGTCCAGAGTGATGAGTCGCCCCAGGCTGCTGACTCGCTCCATCAGGTACTTGCTGGAAATCTCCACGTAAGTTCTGGAGATCATGTTGATGAGGTGGGAGATGTTGGTTGCCTGGAAGGCCTGGGCGTAAATTAAATCCTTGATGAGTTGTTGCCGAGTGTATCCCTCGATGGCTCGCATTTCCTCACTGTCGGTGGTGAACTTTTTCAGGGATTTGGTAAGGCAAATGTGGATCAGATTGGAAACCATCTGAAAGAAGTGGATCATTTTGGTCCACTGCTCTCTCACCCGAGCCAGCGCATCCAGACCCTGTGCCAACATCTTCAGGGTCATCGCAAAATCAACCTCCTTCACCTGGCACTTCCTCATCAAGATCAGGATCTCATCCAGTTCCCTGTTACTCTCCTTCAGAGACTGGAAACTCTTCTCGTACTCTGCCCGAGTGCTTTCCAAATGTGATTTGGCATTCTCAATCTTTAACCGGGCCTGTGTTATCACAGTCTGAACCATCGTCTTGTCCTCAGGGTCTTGGTCTCCCGCTGCCTTGGACAGGTTGGGTGCAGCCTGGGGCAGAACGGTGATGTTGTTTGAAGCCATGCAGCCAGCACTGAACTTGACCACTTTCCCATAGAGCTCCCCGATCTTTACAGCCACATTCTCCAGCTGTTCCTCACTGGGCTTCTCGCACTGGCCAATCTCCTCCAGCTTCTCACAGATTGCAATTCCCTTCCTGCACAGGGTGAGGGCTGCTTCCTTTGGGCTGCAATCCTCCTCCAGGTTCACCTCTGTTTTGATCTTCTGGAACATGCGCCTGGAGAGGTCAGAGTTCACGCTGCCAGTCACATGGTCCAGGAGTTTATCCAGACTCAGTCTGGCGTCCTCTGACAGCAGGTCCTGGAGCTTCACTGTGGCCATGAGCAGCTCACTGGACTTTGACAGGACATTACTGGCAGCCACTGGGTCCAGCTCAACCTGCTGGGCTGCCGCCTGGCCTTGTTTCTTGTTCTTCACCTTCTCTGCAATGACGTTGCCAACATTGGCCAAGGTCTCCACCACGGTGGTGGACAGACTGACAGGGTCAGCGGTGACCATTGACATGAAACTGCTCACAAGGTTGCTGACCATGTTGATGGAGCTCTCCACTGTGAACATGCCTATGACCCCCCACTCACTGGGCGCAGATTCCACTGCCGCTTTATAGGAGGAATGGGCCTCCTCCATCTGATAGCTCATTCTGGAGAAATATTCTTCCACCTGCCTCTTTTCTTTCTCGGCCGTTGCCTTTCGAAGTTTAGCCTCCTCCAGGGAACGTTGGACCTCCTGCAACTCGGTCTCGTACGCACCCTTGGCGCTGGTACACGCCTCCAGGAGCTCGTGGATTAAGTCAGTGACAGAGGAGAAGTTTTGTTCCACTTCCTGGGCCAATCCCAGGCATTCATCAGCAACAGCCTTGATGCTGCCCAACTGCAGAGGGAGAATCTTCTCCAGAGCTTTCTGGTCACCTTGCATCAAGGTCTTGACGGTATTCTTCAAGTGTGTAGGGACGCTCTGAGAGTGAAGCCTGATCTGATCCATGTTCTTATGGGCCAGGTTAAAGCTTTTCCAGCCCTGGTTACTGACCTGCATCAGGCAGGCTCGAAACGATTCGGGATACTTGACATGTTTGTATTGTCTGTCTGGCGTGTGTTTATTTAAGGGAAAGTCAGTGGCGGAGGAGATGATGATTAGCTCTCCAAGGATAGCAATCGACATGGGGGCAGGCATCAGGAACTCCTCCCAGTTGGCGTAGGGTTGCATCATGAGCATATTGTCCTTCCTGACCTCCTCAGCCTTGGTGTGTTTCAAGAAAGCGCTGTTAATGTTGGCCAAGACATTCTCATCCTTACTTGCCATGCTGACTTTGATAGGGTCCTCGGTGGGAGAGAGCGAGACGTTATTATTTAGATTACGTCCTTGTATGTATTTCCAGCAAAGCATCTCACAAACAAATCCTTCCCACTGCAGGAAGTTCCACTAACATTTTCTGCACAGTAAGATCCCACTCCCTGGTCAGAGCCCTCGGGGTGATTATTGGTTTGGAGCCTTTTGAGCCAACTTCAGTCCATCTCCCTCCAGTATGAGATTCCCAATGCCCGGAGCACCTTCTCCAGAAACTAGGGAACTCTCCCTGGCAACAGGTCACAAATTTCACAGAGAAAGATGATCAAAATCACTACAGGACAGAGAAGGCCGTTCAGCCCATCGTGTCTCTGGTGGCTCTCCAAATGAGCAACTTATTAACTTCCACTCATCTCTTCAGGCACCTCACAGGTGAGATGCCTGAAGATTGGAGAGTGGCAAATGTTGTGCCTTTGTTTAAAAAGAGCTGCAGGGAAAAGCCTGGGAACTACAGGCCAGTGAGCCTCACATCTGTAATGGGTAAATTGTTGGAAGGTATTTTGACAGACAGGATCTACAGGCATTTAAAAACTCAAAGATTGATTAGAAACAGGCAGCATGGCTTTGAGAGTGGAAAATCATGTCTCACAAATTTGATTGAGTTTTTTGAAGGTAGATGAGGGCAGTGCAGTTGATGTTGTCTACGTGGGCTTTAACAAGGCCTTTTAACATGGTAGGTTGTTGCATAAGGTTAAATCTCACGGGATCCAGGGTGAGGTATCTAAATGGATACAAAATTGGCTTCTGTCAGTGATTGTAAAGGGTTGTTTTTTTCAAACTGGAAGCCTGTGACCAGCGGTGTGCCTCAGGGATCAGTGCTGGGCCCACTGTTATTTGTCATTTATATTAATGATTTGGATGAGAATATAGGAGGCATGGTTAGTAAGTTTGCAAATGACACTAAGATTGGTGGCATAGTGGACAGTGAAGAAAGTTATCTCCAATTGCAACGGGATCTTGATCAATTGGGCCAGTGGGCTGACGAATGGCAGATGGAGTTTAATTTAGACAAATGCGAGGTGATGTATTTTGGTAGACTGAACCAGGGCAGGACTTATTCAGTTAATGGTCTGGCATTGGGGAGAGTTACAGAACAAAGAGATCTCGGGGTACATGTTCATAGCTCCTTGAAAGTGGAGTCACAGGTGGACAGAGTGGTGAAGAAGGCATTCGGCATGCTTGGTTTCATCGGTCAGAACATTGAATATACAGGAGTTGGAATGTTTTGTTGAAGTTGTATAAGACATTGGTAAGGCCACACTTGGAATACTGTGTACAGTTCTGGTCACCCTATTATAGAAAGGATATTATTAAACTAGAAAGAGTGCAGAATAGATTTATTAGGATGCTACTGGGACTTGATGGATTGAGTTATAAGGAGAGGCTGGATAGACTGGGACTGTTTTCTCTGGAGCGTAGGAGGCTGAGGGATGATCTTATAGAGGTCCATAAAATAATGAGGGGCACAGATCAGCTAGATAGTCAATATCTTTTCCCAAAGATAGGGGAGTCTAAAACTAGAGGGCATAGGTTTAAGGTGAGAGGGGAGAGATATGAAAGGGTCCAAAGGGGCAATTTTTTCACACAGAGGGTGGTGAGTGTCTGGAACAAGCTGCCAGAGGTAGTAGTAGAGGCGGGAACAATTTTATCTTTTAAAAAGCATTTAGACAGTTACATGGGTACAATGGGTATAGAGGGATATGGGCCAAATGCGGGCAATTGGGATTAACTTCGGGGTTTAAAAAAAAGGGCGGCATGGACAAGTTGGGCCGAAGGGTCTGTTTCCATGCTGTAAACCTCTATGACTCTTTCTCCTCCTAATCCTTCACATTCTTTACAATATCACCATGCCAATTCCGGATGGTCAGTTTCACTGCCCAGCGTCACCATGCCAATTCCGGATGGTCAGTTTCACTGCCCAGCGCCACCATGCCAATTCCGGATGGTCAGTTTCACTGCCCAGCGTCACCATGCCAATTCCGGATGGTCAGTTTCACTGCCCAGCGTCACCATGCCAATTCCAGTTGGTCAGTTTCACTGCCGTCACCATGCCAATTCCAGCTGGTCAGTTTCACTGCCCAGTGTCACCATGCCAATTCCGGTTGGTCAGTTTCACTGCCCAGCGTCACCATGCCAATTCCGGATGGTCAGTTTCACTGCCCAGCGTCACCATGCCAATTCCGGATGGTCAGTTTCACTGCCCAGCGTCACCATGCCAATTCCGGTTGGTCAGTTTCACTGCCCAGCGTCACCATGCCAATTCCGGATGGTCAGTTTCACTGCCCAGCGTCACCATGCCAATTCCGGATGGTCAGTTTCACTGCCCAGCGTCACCATGCCAATTCCGGATGGTCAGTTTCACTGCCCAGCGTCACCATGCCAATTCCGGTTGGTCAGTTTCACTGCCCAGCGTCACCATGCCAATTCCGGATGGTCAGTTTCACTGCCCAGCGTCACCATGCCAATTCCGGATGGTCAGTTTCACTGCCCAGCGTCACCATGCCAATTCCGGTTGGTCAGTTTCACTGCCCAGCGTCACCATGCCAATTCCAGTTGGTCAGTTTCACTGCCCAGTGTCACCATGCCCATTCCGGATGGTCAGTTTCACTGCCCAGCGTCACCATGCCAATTCCGGATGGTCAGTTTCACTGCCCAGTGTCACCATGCCAATTCCGGATGGTCAGTTTCACTGCCCAGTGTCACCATGCCCATTCCGGATGGTCAGTTTCACTGCCCAGCGTCACCATGCCAATTCCGGATGGTCAGTTTCACTGCCCAGTGTCACCATGCCAATTCCGGATGGTCAGTTTCACTGCCCAGTGTCACCATGCCAATTCCGGATGGTCAGTTTCAGTGATACAATGTTATTTGTTACAATCCTCGCCCTGTTTTGCTACAATGTGTCAGTGACGGTGGGAGCGGCTCCCCGTCCCCCGGGTCCCTCCTCCTCCTCCTCCCTTTCTCTCCCTGGGTCCCGGTCCCTCTCTCCCCCCGCTCCCTCCCTTTCTCCCTCCCCCCTCTCCCCTCTCCCCCCGCTCACCTCCCGCTCCCGCACTGGATCCCGGATCCAGGGGGATCCGCCCGGGTTTCGGCTCCGGTCTCTCTTCCTTGTGTCGGGAGCAGATTTCCTCCTCCGGACCAATGGGAACGCTCCGTATCCGGACGGGGAGCCAATGAAAAGCGCCTCTGCGTTCAGCGCTTATCTGATTGGATCTTTGTTTCCGGTTTAATGGGAGCAACCAATGGCTGCAGAGAGTGTGGAATGGGGCATTGTGATTGGTGGAAGCTGGGAGCAGTGGGCGGGGATATGTGGTGATTCTCTGGATTGAATCCTGATTGGATGCGGAGGGGGGGACACAGGAAGGAATCTCACAAACACCAGGTTAAAGTCCAACAGGTTTATTTAGTGGCAAAAGCCACTAGCTTTCGGAACACTGTCCCTTCATCGGGTAAGTGGGAGTTGTGATCACAAACGGGGTATAGAAAGACACAAACTCAATTTACAAAATACTGGCTGGAATGTGAGTCTTTACAGCCAGTCAAGTCTTAAAGGTACAGACAATGTGAGTGGAAAGAGCTTTAAGCACAGGTTAAAGAGATGAGTATTGTTTCCAGACAGGACACTTAGTGACACTTTACAAACCCAGGCAAGTTGTGGGGGTTACAGATAGTGAGGCATGAACCCAAAATCTTGGTTGAGGCCGTTCTCATGTGTGTGGAACTTGGCTATCGGTTTCTGCTCAGCGACTCTGCGCTGTCATGTGTGGTGAAGGTGTCATGCTGGTGTTCTCATGTGAGAATACCATCCACCAGGTACACAGTACATACTCTTGCAACTCGGCCAATGTTGTCTACCTGATACGCTGCAGGAAAGAATGCCCCGAGGCATGGTACACTGGGGAGACCATGCAGACGCTACCACAACAGATGAATGAACACCGCTCGACAATCACCAGGCAAGAGTGTTCTCTTCCTGTTGGGGAACACTTCAGCGGTCACGGGCATTCGGACTCTGATCTTCGGGTAAATGTTCTCCAAAGCGGTCTTCACGACACACGACAGCACAGAGTCGCTGAGCAGAGACTGATAGCCAAGTTTAACACACATGAGGACGGCCTCAACCGGGATCTTGGGTTCATGTCGCACTATCTGTAACCCCCGTGACTTGCCTGGACTTGCAAAATCTCACTAACTGTCCTGTCTGGAGACAATACACATCTCTTTAACCTCTGCTTAACCCTCCCTCCACTCACATTGTCTGCACCTTTAAGACTTGATTAGCTATAAAGACTCACATTTCAATCACTATCTTGTAAATTGAGCTTGTGTCTTTATATGACAGTTCTGAAAGCTACTGGCATTTTGCTACAAATAAACCTGTTGGACTTTAACCTGGTGTTGTGAGACTTCTTACTGTGGTTACCCCAGTCCAAAGTGTCCATGTGGAGATGCTGCCACATCGTGTTTGATAGGGACAGTGTAGAGGGAGTGCTGTACCTGTCCTGGGAGTGTTTGATGTGGGGACAGTGTAGGGGGAGCTTTACTCTGTATCTAACCCCGTGCTGTACCTGTCCTGGGAGTGTTTGATGTGGGGACAGTGTAGAGGGAGCTTTACTCTGTATCTAACCCCATGCTGTACCTGTCCTGGGAGTGTTTGATGGGGACAGTGTAGAGGGAGCTTTACTCTGTATCTAACCCCATGCTGTACCTGTCCTGGAGTGTTTGATGGGGGGACAGTGTAGAGGGAGCTTTACTCTGTATCTAACCCTGTGCTGTACCTGTCCTGGGAGTGTTTGATAGGGACAGTGATGTAATATTGTGTATTCTCCAGTCCTGAAGCACAATCCTGATTCCAGTTAAGACTGGAAGATTATCCCCCTGTGCTTCTGCGATTTCCGTGCTCACTCCCCTCAGCGCTTTGGATGCATCTTCTCTGTTTCTAGTGCCTTATCCACGTGAAGACTGTCTATCTGGTACCTGGCTTAACATTTGCACCTATCTATTATCTGCTTTATCTCTGTCAACCTCTTCTGGTTGAAGACATGCAAAATATTTATTTCATTTTTCAGCCATGCCCCAAGCCTCTTTGTGCAAATTCCTGTTCTTGTTGCTATTCAGCCCTACCCCTCCTTTTCCTGTGTATCTGCCTGCAGAAGCCTTTAGGATTCGGTGAGGTTAGATGCCAATGTCTTTTCATCCTCCCCGTTTGCTTCTCTGATTTCCTTATTCACCTTCCCTCGGAACCCTCTACATTCAGCCTGTGTCTCTGTTGTAGTTTCTATCCGACACCCTGCCATAAGCACACTTTTTCTGCTTCACATCTCTTTCCTCATCAAAGGAGCTGTGGAGCTGTTTTCCCTCCACTTCCTTTGCTGGGACTATAACCTGACTGTCCCTGAACTCTTCCCTGTTTAAAGTTAGCCCATGTCACTCAGTCTGCTTTCCCTGTCAATCTTTAGTTTCAATTTATTCAGTCCAGACCCGTTCTTGCCCCACTGAAGTTGGTTTTCCCCAGTTAATTATTCATACTCTGCACTCTTCTTTGTCCTTTTCCATATTCACCCTAAACCCTGTGATGCAATGATCACTGTCTCCCGAAATGTTCTCCCATTGACACAAAGCACTTAGCACATCTCATTCCCAAGAATCAGGTCAGACTCCTTCCTCAATGTACTGGAAACATACAGCTGTACAACACGAATGCATTGCTAGAAACCCTTGCCCCTATCTGCCCTTTAGATGACTATCCCAGACTATATTCAGATAATTAAAGATCCCATTATAATTACACTACCTTGTTTGCATCTCTCTGTAACTTCCTCACACGATTTGTTCCACTATATCTTTCCCAGTAACTGGCAGCCTGTAGACTACACTGAGAAATGCAATCGCACCTTTATTGTTCCTTCCCTTAAGCCAGACAGATTCTGCTCTTGACCCTTCTGGACTTGTTTTTTCTCCTGCACTGCAATATTTCCCTCAATCAAGATGTGGAGATGCCGGTGTTGGACTGGGGTAAACACAGTAAGGAGTCTCACAACACCCAGGTTAAAGTCCAACAGGTTTATTTGGTAGCAAAAGCCACGAGCTTTCGGAGTGCTGCTCCTTCATCAGGAGAGTGGGAGTTCTGTTCACAAACAGGGCATATAAAGACACAAACTCAATTTACAAAATAATGGTTGCAATGCGAGTCTTTACAGATAATCAAGTCTTAAAGGTACAGACAATGTGAGTGGAGAGAGGGTTAAGCACAGGTTAAAGAGATGTGTATTGTCTCCCGACAGGACAGTTAGTGAGATTTTGCAAGCCCAGCAAGTCATGGGGGTTACAGATAGTGTTACAAGAATCCAAGATCCCGGTTGAGGCCATCCTTGTATGTGGAATTTGGCTATCAGTCTCTGCTCAGCGACTCCGTGCTGTCGTGTGTCGTGAAGGCCACCTTGGAGATCGCTTACCCGAAGATCAGAGGCCGAATGCCCACGACCACTCTTTAACTTGTGCTTAATGCTCTCTCCACTCACATTGTCAGTACCTTTAAGACCATTATTTTGTAAATTGAGTTTGTGTCTTTATATGCCATGTTTGTGAACAGAACTCCCACTGAGCTGACGAAGGGGCAGTGCTCCGAAAGCTAGTGGCATCCCCTCAATCAATACATAGACATAGAAACATAGGAGCAGGAGGAGGCCATTTAGTCCTTCGAGCCCACTCCACCATCCATTCCCATCATGGCTGAACATCCAACTCAATAATCTAATCCTGCCTTCTCCCCATAACCTTTGATCCTTTTCGCCCCACCACACTCCTTCCCATTTTCTACCCTTCCTCTCTCTCCTGGACACTTTATGTCCCAGGAATATTTAACACACAGTCCTGTGCTTCCTTCAGCAGGGTCTCTGTTATCACCATAAGTTATAGCCATATGGAAATATAAAATTATCTATCCCACACTCCATGCATTCACATAAAGGCACTAACCTCCTTATGCCAAATCCACCAAATATGCAACTATATTTTACTCTGGTGCTGTCTGTCCCTTCCAATACTCTTTGGGCCTTGGTATCTCTCGCTAGTGTGTCACTGTCCACCGTCTCTCCCACAACCCCTCCCCCCCCACCCCTCCCCCTCTCCTTCCCCCTTCCTCACCCCCATTCCCCTCCCTGCCCCCAACCCACCTCCACCCCATTACCATCCTGTTAGGGAATCATTAATGTGTGAAGAAAAGTCTGACTATACACCAATTATCCAACAGAATTACCCCACAAGTTACACAATTTTAAACAAAAATAAACTTCTTGGTATATCAAAAGCAACTAAAGAAAGCACTGTGAACTTAACATCACAAACTCAGTTCTCCTTCTTACCTGTCCGCAGGTGTTTCCTGATCTTATGATGTCTTTGGAGTCGAACCAAGGGTGGATCACAGCCCTCTGGAATTCACTATAATTTCTCGTCAGCCTTCTAGCTCTTGCAGGTTTCACTTGACTCCATGACAAAGGGTAATCCAGACTCGAAACGTTGGCTCTATTCTCTCTCCACAGATGCTGTCAGAGCTGCTGAGATTTTCCAGCATGTTGTGTTTTGGTTTGATAGGATTTTGCCCAGGTCCTCCGCTGAGCAACCTTCCCCTTTCTTTACCGATGCTGTTGTCTCAAACCTCTGCACAGAGACTTTAAAAAACACGTAAACATGAAGGAGCCTATCATTCCCTGTCACTATCTCCATGGCAATGTCTCAGCCAATCAGAGTTGAATTGCCAACCAATCAGTTCCCTTTTCTCCTGTGGTACAAATTATTTGAAATGTTTCACTCTTTCATTCGTTCTGAAGAATTGGAGATTTTCGGTCACACGTCTCTCTTTCTGTGTCGAGCAAGATTTAAATACTTCTAACCTCACGTCTGCCTCTTCAGTATTCTGGAGTGCCTGGAAATGTGGTGGAGGCAGCTTCAATCAAGGCATTCGAAAGGTCATTCCTATTTGAATAGGAACAATGTGCAGGGGTACGGGGAAAAGGCAGAGGCCAAATCATATTGCTCATTTGGAGAACCAGGGCAGACACGATGGGCCGATTGGCTTCCTGCGCTGTGACAATTCTTGATTTGATTTATTATTGTCAGATGTATTAGCATACAGTGAAAAGTATTGTTTCTTGTGCACTATACAGGCAAAGCATACCATTCATAGAGAAGGAAAGGAGAGAGTGCAGAATGTAGTTACAGTAATAGCGAGGGTGTAGAGAAAGATCAACTTAATGCAAGGTAGGTCCATTCAAAATTTTGACAGCAGCAGGGAAGAAGCTGTTCTTGAGTCGGTTGGTACGTGACCCCAGACTTTTGTATCTTTCTCCTGACAGAAGAAAGTGGAAGAGAGAATGTCCGGGGTGTGTGGGGTCCTTGATTATGCTGGCTGCTTTACCGAGGCAGCAGGAAGTGTAGACAGAGTCAATGGATGGGAGGCTGGTTTGTGCGATGGATTGGGCTTCACTCACGACCTTTTGTACTTCCTTGCAGTCTTGGGCAGAGCAGGAGCCCAGACCTGAGTGATCACACAGCGACAGCCCAGACCTTCTCCTCACCAACCTGAACAAACTCAACAGGCTTCAGTTCTAGTCGCCACACTGCCAGAAGGATGTGGAGGCTTTGGAGAGGGTACAGAAAAGATTTATCAGGATGTTGTCTGGTCTGGAGGGTATTAGCTATGACGAGAGGTTGGATGAATTTGGATTATTTACGCTAGAAAATGAGAGGAGACTGGAGAGAGGTCTACAAAATAATGAGAGGCATAGATGGGGGAGCTAATCAGTGGCTTTTTCCTGGGGTGGACAAGTCAAGTACTCAGGGACATAGGTTTAAGGTGTGTGGGGAAAGGTTTAGAGGAGACGTGTGAGGCAAGTTTTTTACATAGAGGGTGGTGAATGTCTGGAACCCGCCGCCCAGGGAGGTAATGGGGGCAGGTATGACAGCGACATTTAAGGGGCAACTAGACAAATCCATGAATAGGGTGGGAATGGGAGGATACGGGCTCTGTAAGTGCGTACGGTTTTATAGGCAGATATCATGGTCAGTGCAGGCTTGGAGGGCCGAAGGGCCTGTTCCTGTGCTGTACTGTTCTTTGTTCTTTGATTAGTTACAAAACACTTTCCCAATCACAGTAAGTACTAAAGACCCCCTGGAGTGTAAATAATCAGTGACAGAGGTATTCCATCTAGTGAACAGAATTTCACTCACACCGTGGGGATTGGATCCTCTTCATCATGGTTTGGTTTGATGTTTATGATTTGATTCAGGCAGTATCCCTTTAAGGAGCTATCCCTTTAATTTGTCCCTCGGTTTATTTGGTTTAGTTTACTTGGTTACCAAATGGTGTAGGAGGCCATTTGGCCCATCAAAAAAAATCACGTTTGCACTAGCTCTTTGAACGAGCATTTTGAGTCAGTGCTGTTATCCTGCCTTTTCCCAGCTCAAAACAAGAATATATCTGTTCTCAGAATTGCCGTTCACAATCTGAAGATCAGGAAGTTCACACTTTATTCTTTAGCCAAGATTCATCTCCCGTTGGTGAGATCTAACTGTCCATTAGGCTGTCTGTGAAAACCAGTGAGTGTGGATGAAGCACTTTGTGCTGTCAGCATTGGCTACTCCCCAGGACTGCTCATTAAACTGAGATAGAATGAGTTCTCTCCGGCCGCCCACCAGCCCCTCCCACCAACCCCCTCCACCCAAATAGATAGAAATGACCCAGTATTTTAATACAGGAAATGAACAGACTGAAGGAATAGTTAATATTTTATTCATTGACATGTTTAGAACCAAGAATATGAACAGTGACTAGAGGCTTCTAGCACAGAACGAGCCCAGAGGACAGGCAAGGTGATGGGGTCAAGGCAAGATTCATCAATGTTACCTAGTTACAAACACCAGACAGTTACAATCACTCAGGGATTGTGTGAATTGAGGAAAGAAAGACTATTTCAATAGCGTCACTATTCTACTGGAATGCTGCAGTGAAAAAGCATCATTATTAAACAAGTGTGATTAAAAAAGCAATCAGCAGTGAGGGCATTAGTTTGAACAAATGCCCTCTTCAACCTCCCCCCCGGTTCTCCCAACCCTCAAACTAACGAGTGTAAAGCTGGTCCGAGTTACTCTACAGACACCAGTCTCCTGTTGGAGACCCAGCCTAAGGGAATCTTCACTTCATGTAATCACCAGCACTATCCTCAGATAGCCGCAGCTCCCTGATTTTGGGTTGCAGTGTTTGCAGGTCCCCGATCAACCTGTGAAGCTGGATGTGGTTGAAGAGTTGCCCAGCGTCGGGTACCTGCTGAGCATGGAGACCTGCTTCCTCCAGGAAGGGGAGCAGGGGCGTCATGTTATACATGTGCTGACTCTGGGTTTCCAGGGCCCCTACCTTCCCCTGAAAGGTGGACAAATATTGGCAGCAGCTCCTCAGCCGGCTCTGTAACTTAGCCAGTTCAGCACGCTTCTCCTTCAGAGCCTCCTCGGTCACCTTGGTCTCCTCCAGGCTCTGATTCACGTCAGTCATCAGATTGAAGAGCTCTGGGATTTGGTTGTTGATTTGATTCAGTTCTTCTTCATCCTTTCTGATGCTGGTCTTTAATTCCGAGCAGTCACCGGAGGCCACGTCTTCCTCAGACTTCCTGTACTGTCTT